>NW_022474210.1:0-47597 GCF_003357145.1 Venustampulla echinocandica
CTTACTAGATAGGAGCTTCGTGCTCAACTTGATTCTTGAATATAAATCATAACAGTTTACTTTGATTACACTTGACTCCTTCCGTGATTCACTCACCCTGATATCACTTACRGATCATTAGAAGAGATCACTGCATTACTTCGCTACGCAAACGAAACAGAACACCTCTGTTAGGATTCCCCGTCGGAAGAATAACAGAACCGTTACACCCCCCTCCCCCCCGAACAACCCCATATCCCACATCGTACGGCTAGCGAGCCCCCCCCCCTATCCTAACCTACCTTGATAACCGGAGCCGCTCTTGCATCATTTTCGCGCGTCTCGACCTCTCTAAACCGTGGGCATTATGACGATGATTAGCTTTCCGGGGCCCTAAAAAAGTCTAAATTACAGAGTTCCAGAAATTCCGACCAAAGAATCTCACTTAACAAAGCTTCTGGTTAATCAATAGTTAAGTTAATATAGGGGGATTGATAATTCTAACTTTTGCCTACTCACAGTTATAACGAGCCTATTCGTCTATGGAATCAACCGATTCCAACGCTTTTCGTGTCTTGGGGGGCCGTAGACAAGCTTATTTACATAGCAGACTCCTTTGGTTAACTTGTTTTCAACTCCTCCAGGAGAATTCTGGTTACTATAGTGGGCCTAGCGGATTGAAAGTCTAGGCCTACCTCCGATAGAAAATAGCACTGTAGCCCATCAGTATACCTGACGTCATTTGCAATTTATACTATTTATAAATTATATACTTTATATATATAGGCGCCCATCTTAACCTATACCTAGTATTTAGGTTAGGTGTTAAATGCACCAAGTCAGTCATAGATCGTTCCCATCCTAAGAGATACCGTCAACATGAACTGCACTATTAACCCAACCTCAGCCTGTGAAACTAGCTTTTGCGGTGATGGCCAGGTATGTCCAATATATACCCGTTCTATTGTAGGGGTTTGGGCCTCTATGAAATAAATCGAAGCTGTAGCTAACCTCAATAGAAGAGTTGTCTGGGGACTATCTCTAGTCCGACAAGCCAAGTTCTAGATGAGCTGGAGAATGCTACGGCAAACACATTCGAAGACTGGATGATTTCATCGGCACATTCATGGCTTGGGAGCTCGGTTCAAGATTCGGTCTTCGGGAATACTTCCTGGGACCCGTTTGAAAAGGTAGCTGCCACCAAAAGTCAAGCAGCTAGTCAGCCGAACGAAATCGCACCTCCAACAGAGCCTCCGCAGCTGAACTTCGTTCCCAACTTAGAAGAAACAGCCCTTGACCTCAGTATATTGCCAGATGGTTTTATGCCGAACTTCCCTTCGGTAAAATTTATGCCTACCACGAAGCATCTACATCGCCACGAGAAGACAGAAGAAGGGCATATCAAACTGGAACTTCCCCTCGGGCAGCCGACTCCCATCGACATTATAGAGAAATCTCGAGATGCTCCAAGGGAGCCCCGTCGGGGCTCTAGACCGCGTCGAATGTCGACGAGGGCACTTAAGGCACAAAATGCCAACAAGAAAGAACCAAGGGCCGCCCCAAAAGCAAGCGAGGTCTCATCAAAACGCAGAAAATACTTGCACGATAATTCAAAATCTCACTCAGCTCAGCACAATAAATGTCGCCCAACATGTTCTTCATCTAATAGCCCTGCAATCTCAGCAGAAACGCGCACGAACCACAATCTTATTGAAAAGCAGTATCGCAACCGTCTAAACATACAATTTGAATCGCTGATGGGGACCCTACCGAAGGGGATCCTAGGCGAGAAGAAAGCTGGGAAGGCCGAGGTGTTGGTATATGCTAATAAATATATACAGGAGTTGGAGCAAGAACTAAAGGACGTGGAAGCGAAAAATTCGGCTTTACAGAGGAGTGTAAAGGGCTTGGAGCGGAGGTATCTTGTAATGATGCAGTAGGATTCGTGTAGAATGATAGGGGCGTTAGTCGCGAAGGATAATAAGTAATATCGCGGGGTCTGTTAGTTACCTAGTTAGATTTGAAGGGCATAAACAGAGGGGAATACTTTATAGAGTATAGATACCTTAATACAAAGTCCCTCGAGATGATAAGTTAGTAGTAGATAATATTACTAGATTTATTACTAGTACTTATTTAATAAATAGTATATTAAGATTGAGTTATTATATATTTTTTAAAAAGGGGTTTATTTTATATATATATTTAATTATAGAATTATATTTATTAAGTAGTAGCTTATTATACTTATAAGTTAATAGGTATAGTATCTAGACTCGAGGTCGCTGTTGATTTGCTTCCGGCATATAAACAATCCGAAGTGGTAGTTGGAATCGCACAAGGGGTCTATGCGCGTCTAGACGAATCTTTACAAGTTAAAGGGGGTGCTTTGCATATTCTGTGACAAGAGTATCACTCGCCCAAAGAGGTCTAGCTGTAGAAACTGGTATACAGTTGCACGCTGGTTTCTACCAGTAAGAATACTGCGTTTTGTACCTGCCACGCGTCGTTTCCTGGCAGCTTCTGCTATCTCATCATCGTTTTGTTTTCCGGAGTATTGTACGTCCAGGCAGTACCTACGTAATTTGTACCGGTGCCTAATAATCGTACGTACCACTTGGCACCACCACTACTTCCGTGTTTCCCGGCGCTCCCCAACATCCCAAATTCCAAACCCAAACCCTCGGAGCTGCAGGACATAGAAAGGTTCGATTACTACAGCAAACAGTACAATGACCCGATTTTCCATTCGCAGGTTTCTTCTTCTCTCTCTCGCTGTGAGCATCTTTTTATTCGTTCTTGGGCAGGCCTACAAGTATTATCGATTTCAGTTTTCCCCAGATAAAGCGGCTGTGGAGTTTCTAAGCGCAGAACTTGCACCTGTATTTTTAACTGAGAAGACCAAAGCCGCTCTGGCCGAGAATCTCCCCCTTCGGACACGCGGACGAGATGTGATCGATGCTATGGGCCAGCGGTTCAAGCTCGCATCTATCAATTGGTATGGGGCTAGCGATGAAACCTTCATCTCGGGAGGACTCGATATACAACACCGCTCCGAGATAGCTGAGGTGATCCGCGATCTAGGTTTCAACAGCGTCCGGCTTCCCTACTCGGATGAAATGGTCAATGAGAATCCACTCATCCCCTCGGCCTTGTTAGCAGCCAATGCGGATCTCGTGGGTTCGCGTGCCCTGGACGTGTACGTGGCCGTGGTGAACAGTCTGACGGATGCCGGTCTGGCGGTGATCGTGAACGACCATATCAGCCAGGCACGCTGGTGCTGTGGTCTTAACCTTTGTGATACCGCCTGGCACAATGATTATCTCGGCCCATTTTGCAGAGTCAAGCAGACGGAGGACCAGTGGATCCAGAACTGGGAAACGATCATGGCTCCCTATGTGAATAACTCACTTGTCATCGGTGCTGATCTGCGCAATGAGGTGCGGGGGCCCTGGGGCACGATGCCTTGGGGTCGCTGGGCGGCAGCGGCAGAACGAGCAGGCAACAGATTGCTTCGTATGAACCCAGACTGGCTTATTATCGTTGAAGGGGTATCTTCTGCCAATGACTTGTCCGGTGTACGGACCCGTCCTGTTGTTCTGGATATCGATGACCGCGTGCTATATTCCGCGCATGTGTATAGCTGGTCTGGATGGGGTAGCCTTGCTGGGAAATATTCAACACGGCCTTACACGTCATTTGTCAAGTCAATGCAGGAAAACTGGGCGTACCTCATCGAGGAAGAAATAGCCCCGGTGTGGGTTGGGGAGTTTGGCGCGCCGCGTCGGGCAGGCCAGGAGACGCGACATTACTGGGACAATTTGCTCAAGTATCTCCAGGTGATTGATGCCGATTTTGCATATTGGGCCATTAATCCACGCAAGCCGCACAAGAACACGACAGAGACGTATTCTCTGGTTCGAGATGATTGGAAGACTCCTGTGTTTGATTACCGGATGAAAGATATGAAGCAGTTGATGGGGATATAATGTGTATGATCAGGATCAGGGTTCCAAATATAGCCTCTCGTCACGTTTTCTCTCTCTGAGTATCAGGGCATGGGTGCCACGGGCAGAACACACCACCTTGATCACGAGTTACGACTATTGAAGGACCAAAAGCGAAAGGTACAAAGATCTTGTAGCTTGGTCAATTCTCAGTATGTTTTGTTCATTCCTTGTTTCTCACCAAAACTACTCCGGGTTGTTGTTCGGCGTGCAGTGTCTCTATTCTTGTTCCATTCATTACATTATGTATTAAATATTGGCTTTGTAGGACTACAAAGACGCTCTATACCCGCTGACGCCGAAGAGTTCTAAGGAACTCGAAGCTAGGCAGGAGTCGATACCGCCGACGGTGGCTTCTTCGTCACCTTGTAGACAAGACGCAAAGTCCAGAAATGGCACAGCAACGCTACCGTCGTCGGCACGCTGCCGAATGCCACGCCTGCGATCGGGAAGAAACAATAGTCTAAGCAGTTCTTCCCCATGGTCCGATATGAGAAAGCCCCCGACATCCGATCCGCTAGGCCAACGCGGACCATCTCCTCCTCGCGCCCCTTGACGCAGACATAGTGATACCCCTCGTACAGATAGAAGAACATGCCGAAGTTGAAAATACTCATGAGCCGCATGTAGGCAGTGATGCTCAGGGTCTGTTGAAGCAAAGGCGGGATTTGCTCAGCGGGGACGGCGACGGTATAGATGGCGCCGCCGATGATGAGAAACGTGATGTGGGTAGGAAGGAAATGTGCTTCGTACATCCGATGAAGCAGGACCATGGTATTTCCCCAATGGGGTCTGCATCGATACGTTAATAAAAGACGGGCCAAGCATAAGCGGTGTGAATACGAACCGGCCGCCTGATCTACCGAGGCTCCTCCACCACATCTTGGAAACACATTTGGCAACGTAACCACTATCGAGGGCGCCCCACATGTGTCTCAAAGCTTGTCGATATCGCGCCTTGCAGTCCCGGAAGAAGCCCCTGATCCCTTTGCCATCTGTATGAACGTTGCTCTGGCTCGCTGGGCTCAAGACCGTTCTTGTTGTTAATTTGCCGTCGAGGGCAAAGAAACATTTCACATACATATGGAGATCCTCGCCGACGGCCTCCTCGCCGGCATCCCAGCCACCAGCTTGGTCGACAAGTGAAAGGGGTAATGAATAAACGGACGTCGGGGGGCATATGGACGAGGTATCGTAGTGGCCCGACAGGCCAGCCCCGGCCCAAAGTAGATCCGCGACTCGAACCGGCGTAGGGACGTGGTGAGCGTTGCGGTCGAAGATGATCGGCGGCACATATATAGTCGTCTCAGCGGTCTCTGGATATCTAAAATGCATGCCGTTGATCAAGGAGAAGTATTTGGATGAGAGATGACTATCGGCTGAAGATCGCGAGAGAAAAAACTTTTCGTCAGCGTCGATGAACCTTGAGCGCAATGGCAAGTGCATTGTATGACGAGGGGCTACTTACAATCAATAACCGTTACAATGACGTTTCTTTTCATATGGCCGCCAAGGTATTTCCCGTTCACATGTTTCGCTGCCCAGCACAGATTGCTGCTCTTCCCCTGCGCTTCTCCCGGAAGATCTGATGGATGCAAAGTATATCCAATCTCTCGGAACTGGTCGGCAAATTCTTTCATGAGGACAGCAGCTTTAGTCGAGGCACCGGACTCGCCTGCCTCCATTGCAAGATACACCTGTGAATTCTCGATTAGTCATTTGTTCTTGGGGCTTGGATTGCAATTTGATGCCCAGGCGTAGCGGCTTCAATTTAACTTGCCTCATAAGTGGAGTTTGCTTGGGGATGGCAGGCGAGAACCTCCAATGTTTCCCTCAGTGTTTCTACATCCTCTTTGTAGTTTGGGATGACAATGGCATGCAGGATCAATTCATTCGCCTCGTCGACTTCGGTGACAGAATCCGATTCAGAGTACGATGATGTCGACTCGTATCCGTCGTATCCATACCCAGTCTCGAGTTTGGTTTCAAGATCAGCGTCGGCTGGATTTGGATAGTTCAACAGCACATCGGAGGTGGCGTGCGATTGATTGAAGATCTTGTTGAGCTTCTTAGTTATGCTTCGCGTGGCCCATAGCAACCGCATGGGGAACAGGAGGCCAAGAATGTGGGCGGCGAGTGTGTAACACACAAACACGAGCTGGGCATTGGTGGGTTCGAGAGCGACGACATGGTCGGAGCTCTTCTTACCCTTTGATAACCATGACGAGATCTTGCTCTGAGGCGGCGGAGGAGCACTTGGACGAGGCCGGTCGCGCCAGAGGGCAATATATATCAAGACCCACAGAGCGACCAGCACAAGACTGGTGACTCTCTGGGTGCACCATAAGGGAATCCGGGCAAGGTAAGACATGACTTTTCTCCAGAGCGGAGAACAGGCAGTAAAACACAGCACAACTCAGCGCAGCGCAGGAGCAGCAAACGGCGAGCAGTAGCCAAGGCGAGGTCTGTAGCAGACAACGGTGGAGGGTCCTGGAGATAGCGGAAGAAACGGAGGACAACAAGGACGAGGAGAAGAAGAAAAAGAGAAAGAATAGAACGCAGATGCGCTCATGTATAAACAGATATATTAAAAAGGGCTGAGCCGGCGCAAAATGCAGGGCCTGATAGGACCGAACAAATAGAATAGGGAGGGGACGGAAGGGGGAGTTCTCGTTGGGCCTCCCATACCTTACCTAGGTACCTCAGGTATGGTAAGGTACCGGTATGTTATAACTATTCTGCAATCTCGAATGCCATGATTACCCGTAACCCGTCAGCCACGACGTGATGTTGGCGACACAAGATGACTGCACCTGTCAGCGCCCGCAGGCAGACATGGCGCATCTCCGCCGAGCAGAGTAGAGCAGAGCATTGCATAGCATAGCATAGCCAAGCCGTAATAATAATAAATAATAATAATAGCAGTAATGATGGCCCCGAGAATACTTCGAAGTACTGTACATGTTTCCTAATTCCTCCCAACTCCCCCCTCCGGAATAATTCCAGCTGGAGCTGCAGCGGCAATGGCCATTTGCAATTTCGGGGCAAGGTATGGGTGCGCCCAGGACGAGTCCAATCCAGGGGGGTGGAGCAGCCATGATGCTGAAACACGGCTCACCTTTGGCTCACAGCGGGCCTTGGAGGTTGCAATCTGACTTGCATCGGGGTTGGACCTATGGGACTAGTATGAGCACCGTCGCAGATGGGCTGTGGGCCAGGAGTCTGGGCTCTCTCCGAGCGCCAGGGATCCAGCACGTTGTGTACAGAGAGAGAGAGAGAGTACCGCACGTTTTAGGGAACGGTGCCACTGTGCCTTCAACAGGGCGGACGCACACAGGGGTGAAACAATCCGCTGCTCCTTCGCACGTTGTTGGTACGGTGTTGGTACGATTGCAATTTGGCTCCACGTCTGGGGCTGTACCGCGGTACCGTAGGAAGGAGTTGGGCCAACTTGGATGGGATCAGCAGGCTGGAGGCGTCGTCGTTGTTGTCGTGGCCGTCGTCGTCGTCGCTGCTAAGCTTTTTCGTCGGGAGGGACGCGAAGAGCTAAGGTGGTACGCACGGTAGTGCGAGTACTCGTTCGTACCTTACCTTACCTTACCTTACCCGGTACGAGCACCTTACTCGTACTGTTACAGGCGGCCACGCGCAGGGTCCTCGACTGCCTGCGCTCTCCAAGCTCTGTACGGAGTAAGTTCCATTATTTATCGGGGCTTCTAAGCTTCTGGGCCGCTTGGCACCGTGGGTGGGTGAGGGTGAGGGTGAGGGTGAGGCTGAGGTTGAGGCGCGGCGGCTGAGGTGTATATATACAGTATGCAGGATGTTCTCGTACAGTCCCTTCAGTACCTTCCGAGTAGGGGGTGCTGCTGCTGCTGCTGCTGCGTAAGGTCAGGTACAGTATCAGGTACATGTACATACCTACGTACGCACAGTACTCGTAGGCGATGCTTACGGTACAGCACTGAGGCTGGGGCAATCTATCGGGGGCATCTATGGGGGGCATCTGTCGGGGGCATCTGGGGGCATCTCCGGGGGTCTCTGGGGGGCCATCTGCTGTTCAGTGCACTCCCGTAAGCGCCAACCACAACCACAACCACAACCACAACCACAACCACAACCACAACCCCCTATTCCTTCATGATTATCGGCCCCCGGAACCACCCCCATCCTCAGGGCTTCGTAGGAGCCATTTGTCTTATTTCACCATAATCCTTCTCCCCTCGCGCCCCCCACCCCCCGGCATCCGGTGAGATCAACATGCCCTTGTTAGAGGTCAGAGTTTACGACCCAAAATACCTCAGTGCAGTACAGTAGGAACATGTACGAAGTACATGGACTTTATCTGCGTCTACGCGCAATCTCGGATGCGGTTGTTGGCTGGCGTAGGGCTGCGCGGTTCCCCTGGGGCCCCTTGCGCCCCCCCCTTTTATCCAGTTGCTTGTTATTTGAAATTTAATGCCCGGTTGGCTGCCTATCGAGCATTCCGAGCCCCGAGGAGGGCTGCGTCGGTACAGTACAAGTATGGCTGATCGATCTCGCTCTGTACCGAGTAGTGTACGTAGTCCCTAGTACGAACTTTGTAGGTACAGTTTTCACCTCTTGCTTGTGCGTGAAAGAGAAAGCGAGGAAAGTAGTCTCTTCTCTTCCCAAGTCGGCCATGAAGAGAGAGGAAACTGCTGCTCCCTCCCCAACCTACACCTCCCAGTCCCAGTAGCCATCCAGCCAGTCCGCCCTCGAACGGGTCCGTTCTGCGGCAACATGCGCCTCCGCGCCGACCTGGCCATTCTTCTGCTGCTCGTCTTCCTGGCGTTGGCCTTCATCGCCACGCGTATCGCCAGCTTCGTCCGCATCTTCTTCGAGCATTCCGGCATCGCCCTCACCCAGGATGAGGTCGCCATCGCTCACAACTCCACCTCAAACCCAGATCGAAGGCCGCAGTTGATCCCCAAGATCATCCACCAGGTTTTTCACAACTGGCGCGACCCGGGAAATGAGACTATTCCCTCCGATTGGGATGATCTCCGCCAGTCGTGCATAGATTTAAATCCCACCTGGGAATACAAAGTAGGTACTCACTCTACATCCCGATGAGCGCAGTTATTATAGCAAAGGCTTGTTGCTCACGTTCTCTTTCTACTCCCAGCTATGGACGGAGAAAACGTCCCGAGAATTTATAGCAACACATTATCCATGGTTTCTAACCACCTACGATGGATACAGCTTCCCCGTGCAGAGGGTTGATACCGTGCGCTATTTCTTGCTACTACACTATGGTGGAATCTATCTCGACCTAGACAATGTATGCTATCGATCCCCTATCCTGATCCTCCCCTGGGTGGAGATGCTCTCCCCCCCACCCCGCTAACACCTCTTGCTCAAGGGCTGTCTCGCCGACCTCACTCCCCTCCTCTACTACCCAGCCTGGATTACAGATGGTGGCCGTGGAGCCCTCAGTAACAACATCCTTGGCGCCCGGCCGAACCATCCATTCTGGACCCTCCTCACAAACTCTCTAATCCCATATAACTATAATTATTTTTTCCCATACGTCACAATTAGCTATGCCAGCGGGCAATGGTTTGAAACGGACATCTGGCAGAAATACCACGCCCTGCTCCCCGCTCCCGGAAAGGATGGAACGCAGGAGAATAGATTGTTTCGCATCATGATGGACGATCGACCAGAGGCCGATCCCTGGCTGTACTTCAGTCAGGCCCGGGGTGGCACGTGGGTGAATTGGGATAACCGGATGTTCTTGTGGATTGGAGACCACCTTATCTTGCTGGCGCTTGGTGTATGCGGCATAGTAGGCCTGGTTTGGTGGGCCATGGCAAGGACGGTGTGTCGGAAAAATAGAGGCTATGCGAAACTCAAAAGTAAGCACAAAGATGACGATGTTTAGACTAGGCGATCCCAAAATACTGTTACTATCAGAAAGATCATACCTAAAATTTGCCGAGTTAGGATGTCCCATGTTAAAATATTCCTATTTCAAGTTATTTCTTTCTTTGGTAGCTACTATTTCTTAAAACCCTCTGCTCTGTTAACAACCTATTGTTGACGTAGTTGAGTAGACTCTCTCCTCTTGCCAAGCCCAAATTTTGTGAGGTAATCCTTCGAGCGATTTCTATATTAATCTCGCAGTTAACCCATTTCTTCCGCCAGTCCCCACGTCTATTAAACTGGCATTGCCACACCCGGCGATTCCAGTATTTCCCTCCGTTCCAAATCAGGCTCGGCATCCCCAAGGTGCAATCACATAATATGGTGATCGTCCATATAGTTCACAAACACGGGGGGGTAAGTCCGGAGATTATTCCCCCTATGACGAAGGCATGAGGTTCCCCCCGCCACGAACGGTCTAAGTTGACCGCCTGGTTACCGCTGCATTTGCACAGTTGGTTAAGCAGACACTTAAAACTCAAGTAACATGGTTCGTTCCAAGAACTGTTCGTCTTTAAGATTGAGCTTCTAATTACAGAATATCGGCTTATTTCAATAGCGTTGGACTTCATGCTCTTTCCCATACGGGATCTGACGCCGTCCGATATCCAAGTTATGAACTAAGCCTATATTCAAAGGCTGGTCGATTGGCGGCCAATATTTTGTTATTCCTTGCGTGGAAAGGCAAGTGCTTGCGCAGAACTCAATCTGAAATTTCAGAAGAGTATATGTAGTGCTGGTCAATCTATACAGCTACACTCACCATTGGTGCTATTATTTCTCTCACTAACCCATACATAGTGGATGGATAAAGAGGGATAAGCCACATTCGGGTTTCTAAAAGCTTCTCCATCCCGATGAAACAGATTGATATCCTCAATTACTTTCTCGCCTTTATTAGGGCCGATCTTTATATCCCTCGTCCTCCCTTCGTTGGGTTCTTTTTCCTAAGCGGTTACAGACTCCTTCCCATTCCCATATCCGGTAGGCATTGCCATTGTGAAGGTAAGGACTTGTGTATTGTATAGGCTTGTCCATGGATAGTAGCGATATAGAATTGTTGCTTCGCCAATGACATCGAAAATCAAAATATATATAAGAGCAGACGAAAAAATCAGCTTAGGTTACTGGCCCGGTAATGAACCATGCCAACGTGGTCTTCTCTCACGATTGCTAGGCAGGTCTAGAAGTTATGGTGTACGCAAGTAGTGATGACCGAGGTTTTAGTTCACGAAAATTGAACGCTTGCTTTTGTAGTGCACTATTATGATGGGACTTGAAATGTCGGCACTTAGGGTGTCTCCCCTTTTATACACTTCTAAAATAATGTGCCTCCTGGATGTGGAGGTCTTGCTTGAATGTACGAATGTCATGACTATCTGATGCTTAGGTTTTTCGTTTTTGACGTTCGTTGTTTTACTGCTGCGTATAACGGCCATCTACAACCGCCAAAGTGAAATTTCCACCCGAGGACCTTGAACCATTCCAAAATATGAAATTAGAATAGAATAGGAGAGCTTATTATCATAATATATAGAATCTCAACCGAAGCGTCAGATGTGAAACTAAGCCAAGCCATACCCCTTAAAAGTAAACCGATCCTACGGTAGAAACGCTATCTCCAGTAAAGGCTATAAACCAAAGCTAGCATCCAAATGATGCAAACCTTTCAATCAAATATCCATCGTCCACCGCCACTTTCATCGCTTTGATTTTCCCTTGGAACTCTTCGCCTTCGCGAGTTTCTGCTCCCCCCCGGAATCAGACGCGCTGGTCCCACTTCCTCGACTCTCTGGCATAGCACAATCATCGCAGTCCTCCCCCATGTGGATCGTTTGCCAGACACTCCTCTTCTTGCAAGGCGTTTGAACCATGGCCCCATTTTCGCAGTACTTTCCCCAAGCATAAGTCACGTGCTTACAAGTAAAATGGTGGAGGTACCAGTGACACATATTGACTTTTCTTTTCGAGGCGACGAGATACACAAGGGTGCCGTGGTTAGTCGAAAGGTTTAAGGCAAAGGGAGACCAAGTTGTCGAGATTTTCTGATGGGTTTCGTTCACATCAACCGTGGTCAATGGTTCGAGGGTGCGGGATTTGAGGGGGAGTACTTCGTAGGGTCGAGTGTGATGCGGTAATTTTCGAACCCGAGTCTTGTTCGAGAGTGTGCTCAAGGCGGTCCTTTGTCACAAGCTTGCCCTCGGCATCACAAACGTGTTCTTATAACATTCCATGATCAGCCTCATCATCGAAAGCGGTTCATTGTTGTTATTTGAACCACATCTCCGATACGAGTGAGCAACCATTACTTGTTTCGAAAATCCGATATGGGCCCAACATCAATCTTGACGATAGCCATACATATGGGGTGATCACATATGCCTCGCATGGGCGACTTTTGTTTGCTCTCAAGGACTGGCGGTTTCGACGATTGCGGATGTAGGCCTAGGTGAGGCTTCTGTGTGACGAGGAAGAATGACAATCGGTCTGATCCACGTTCCGAGAAAGGAGAAGGCTGTACTGTATAGATCTCTTCATTATGGAAGGGTAGGGGCGTAACTATTTCCTCGTCCCGCAGCTACTGTGCTGTTGATATCTCTAAGCAAGCCCTAGGGAGCGGGTCTACCCAAAGCTTGGCTCCGTCGGGCCACGAGGCTATAGAAATTACCGACATAGGTAGGCAATTTAGCAGGTGGTGGTTGTAAACTAGGTTTAAAAGAACCATTGAAACTATTGGAATAGAAGGGTATAATGTAAACGACAAAAATGAAGCTGCTTGTGCTATCCTTGGCGGATACATACAACACCCAAATACTTTGGGAGGCCATAATAAGACGGAATGGAAATAAATGCGTTTGCTCGCGGCGCTGACGGATAACTGCACTTGCTTCACCGGTTGTCACAATTCTACCATGGTTTGGGAATGTCAAATAAGCATGGTGACATGCCACGCGGATCGAATATCTGCTTGATTGCCAGTGGCACAGGATGACGCAGTTTTTCAATGTCGGCCAGAGTTTGTACGAAATCCAGTAGAGAAGAGGGGGAGATTTCCAGAAACGTTCTCGAAAGACCGTCGTCCATCTAGCGCAAAGCCCGGGGCGGCCCAGTCCCATCGAGGCTTCATGCAGCTGCTGTGAGCCTGTAGCTCTGTAGGTCTGCGTCTGTATCGCACGCTCTCATTTCCCAGGCCATGCAGGGTGATTCCTGCCTATGATGCGACCTCTCACCGCCAATTCAGGGCACGGTTTGCCGAGCAATGTCATGTTTTATCGCCTTCTCTTCGCTGCTGGCGATGGTGGGAATAGACAGCTGGTGGGAGGAGGGAGGCCGCATATAAGAGGCCAAGGGCGAAGGCGATGATGTGCTGGCACCACGACTCGGGTGCGAAAACTCGGGGGGTTGGGCCAGTATGAAGAGAAGTCGTTGGCATAACCGCAAAGCTGGGAGAAGTAGAAGCCTGTGCCACTGGCTCTCCGCAATTGACCTGGCTGGGGAGCGGTTGTGAGCCAGTCAGCGGGCGCAATTGGCATTTAGCCCTCCTGTGCGTCCGTACGTACGAAGTGCTGAGTACCTAACATGGAGGCCACGCCTGCATGAACAGATGCACCAAACGGCGAATTTCTGTATCAGGACCATCATGGCAGCATGACCCGCCATGGGCGGGTGGTGGTGCTGGTCTGGGGAGGAAAAGCAATACGTGCGAGCGAGAGATGGAGAGGCCATGAAGGCGACAAATAACCAGAATAGCTAGTGCAAGCCTGCAAGCCCTAGGCCGGTCCTCTTCTGCGCAAGGCATTCACAGGCACCAGTTTGTACAATAAATAGTACAGGACGAATAATAATAATACATACCGTACCTAGGTACCTAATAAGGTTAACTACCTTGCCTCTGTACTCCGTACACCGTCTGTCTCGTCGTGCTGCACGGCGCTGCCACGTATCTTGCAGCAGCAGCTTTGAACCAGCACCAGCACCATCGACGCGCCAATGCAGCTGCAGCGATCGTACGTCTAGATCGCCGCGCGGAGGAATCAAGTGGTTGGGCGTTACTGGCCTTTTTATTTAGCAGTTCCCCCTTTCTCTGCTTTCCCTTCCCTGGTTTTGCCTGCTTTTGTTGCGCTTGCGTCTGTCCCTCATAATCCAGCTTCCAGGCGCGTTGCCGTCATAACGCTCGTTCATTGAGGGCTCAGCAACCCCTTTGCTCTCCTAGATACTTACCTCAAGTCAAATTGGAGCGCATTGATTATACTACGTATTCCGTTTGAATTCCGAGCGCGTTGAACACTCAATTGGGGCTCCCACCGACGAGGGCTGCGTTCGGGTTTTTTCGCACCTCTACCTCCATCATCACCACCGCCGTCTAGCATTCCCGGTCCTCGCACCTGGCTGCAAAACGTCCAGTTCCACGTGCCATTGCGCCCGTTGAAAGAAGCCGAAATGCATTGCGCGCGTTCCAGTCTATCGTTCGAAGGATTTAAGGGTTCGCGGCGATCATCTTGTTGAATCGGATTTGAGTTGCCATTGGCTCGTAGCAGAACTACCTAGCCGTTGCGGTTACAACCCGGCCACCTGTAATATAGTGGTTAGTGAGGCCCGTCTGGATGGCAGCAACTGGTCACCAGCTCCAATAATTTCCCTTGATAAGACCTGTGTACCTGATCTGACAAATGACAGTGTTCCGAGTAGTGACATTGCTATTGTCTGGGTGAATCGAGGGCGTCGTCAACCGGGTTTGGGCCGTCCCATCGGATATAATTCGACCGGAAATTGCTCTCCGGTGTTCGACGCTGTGAGTCTTTGGGATTGGGCTAGCTCTTGAGTAACCCAGGGGACGTGGCAAAGAAGTGACGCGGTGGATTGCCAGAGACAGCTGGAACGATACTCGGAGACTAGGTCCTAGAGCTATAGCCTCACATCCCGTCAACCCACAGCGATTTAGTAAACGAGAATCTCGACGCTTGACAGTATCCAAGAGTCGCCTCGAAAATCTGGAAAACAGGACGGTGGGCGCTAAAGGACCCATACGTATTTTAGAAAACGTTTGTCCTTTTTTGACTTTGGTAAGAAACACCTCCCTATCCTCCCACCCCCTATGCTCTTGTAGCATTTTGCTTGTCTTAATGTATTAACATCATATTAGGTACAAGTTAAAGCTACTTCTCCGATCGACAAGTCCTGCATTGCTTCCTAGTAACGCAGTGGAGCTAGCCCACTTTCTCGCACCGGTTTCACCATCAAGCCAGTCGTGCCGCTTTCAATGGCTGCCTCTGAAGTCGACATGAAGTTCCTGGCTCAATTTGCTACTAACATCCAAATGGACCATCCCTTTCTGGCCAAAAATCTATTTCAAATCTTGGGAAATTTGACAATGCTCACCGACAAAGTTATTAGGGCCCGGAAACTTCGACGACTCGATACAACGCGTGATACCAAGTCGGTGGATCTGTACTGCCGCATCATCTGGTATGCTCGCGAAGGTCTCAAACTGCTAGAGGAGTACGTCCTCCCAATGGTCGCAAATTTCAGCCAGCTCAAGGTCCTCTCCTATAAGTTACGCGCATCATATTATCATCTCTACGTCTTATACCATAATTCACCGAAGGTGGCCATGAGGGCCAGCAACCAAGTCCATACGCCTCCAGGTCTCAAGTCGCCTCGAGTAGCAAAGCTCGATAAAGGAAAAGGCCTTGATCGCAACTCACCCGGTGATGATATTTTCCGACCCAGTTCTGTGCAGCCGACTCATCCTTTGGAAGGCGGTCCTGTCGGTGGCCCTCAAGGCATCACCTATCCGCCACCAGAATTCGCACCCAATTTCTTAGTTCCAGCTGCGGACTACCGGCCTATAGCTCTCCAATGCTTCCAAGAAGCCACTACTCTGACAGAGAAGCTGCTGTGGGGAAGCCATCCTCTCCGGCTCTCCGTTCGAGTCGAGTATGTCGCCTTCCTGTACGATTGTCTCCACGAAAGGGAAAGCTCGCGACAGCTGGCTAAAGTAACTATTGCTGAGGTATATAATGCGCAAGAGGGCATGGATGATGACATGTTTGAGGATGCGGCTGGGCTGGTGGGACTCTTGGGGAAAATGGTAAAACGTGGTTTGGGGTCTGGAGGGTCTGGAAGTACTCCTGGTGCAGGCAGCTCTGGTACGAGAGCAACCCCACCATCAAAGAGCAACGCTGCAGGGAGTCGGGTCGCGGTTCCGAGCCCAGGGATGGATAATCCGATATAAGAATTAGTGAACCTCTTCTACGGCTGATGGGCTGTTCTCGTTACGTCTATCGACACTAATGGCGAGCAGTTCATGTTTGGATCTTGCTTGCACTAGAGCTTCAAGGCTTTTTAATGGTGGGGATTTATTGCGTTGAGGTGCCGAGCATTTTCACATCAATTGGCGTTCAGCATACAACTGTACAAAATATGGGGGACTGCACATTTGCATCATCTGGGCGATTGAATTATACCCTTCACTGCAGTTTTTGCGGCGAGTCACTTACAATGGGGAAGTTAGTGCGAGTGCGTATTCAGTTGTATTATTTATGTGCCTGTGGCCATCTGCGTATTGCGTTTCTGGCTGTGAGGTGCTCTCGACTGTCCGATACTCTTCCGTCCAAGCATCACGACTCGACATCCATCTTAGTAACCGACAACTGCCTCTACGCAACTCTATCTCCCTTAAACTTCTTCTCGATAATCTCCGCCGCGACCATCCGCCCCGTCCAATTGAAAAATCCAGCCTGGACCTCCAACCATTTGTTTTCCCTATGCCTCTTCTCTAATTCCTCCAAGATCCGGCAGTCCTCTTCTGTCCAGATATTATCCGGCTGTAGACTTCTGTGCACACTTTCCTCAGTCTGCCCGCCACTGGCGCTTGATTCCGGGTATATCTGACCAACTTTGCCATAGTTAATGCCTTGTTGGGTTCGGCCGGCTTGTCTTTCTTGAATACAGTCGGGACAGTCGCATTCTTCGGATTTCTGGTCTCCTTCTTGGGGCCGCCTAGACAATGCTTTCTCTTTGCCCTTCTGCTTGTCACTCTTCTGTGGTTTACTTCCCCCTTCAGCAGAAGCAACCCCCTGTTCAGGCGTGGTATTCTCTCCCACATCAACGGCATCGTCGAAAATGGCCGCCATATCACCAAAGCCCCCATCTTCTGGTTTATCATCCTTCCCAATGGCGTCATTCGATTGATTTGCCTCTGCAGCTCCATCGTCCATTTGCGTAAGTTCATTATGCCTGGCCACGACCTCCTTCTTACTAGCGCCCAGGGCGATAGTGATTTCCTTCCAGGACTTATTAGCTTTCTTCATCTCTCTGAGCTTAGAGTCTTGCTCCTCTGTCCAAGACTTCCCGGAAATAGAGGTAGTATCGATTGCACTGTTGTTGTCCAGTTTCTGCTCTCCAAGTAGCTTGCTTTGGTTTTGGCTGACATGGTCGTCAAGTTTTGCGTCATCCTTCTTGTCTTTCTCGGCCATAGGTTGTTTGATATTCTAAACCCACGGAAATAATTAGCACAGATTTCAAGCTAAATCATGACAAGTCCAGAATTGTCTTCAAAACCTGAAGCTGTAGTGAAAATTATATAGCGATAACGAACATCAGTAGGCTGGGTGACTGTCACCTTCGGGGCGCGCCGCCTTTCATCTCGTGGGCCTTTTGGTACTGAGAGCAACGAACCTCCAGCGACCCAGTTTGTAAATGAGATACGGACTTTCCGCTCTTTAGATTCGGATGGCGCCATTTTATCCGGTGGTTGCTAGTAGGACCAAGTACAATATCGACGAGTGAATAAATGAGGGATTTGTTTTGGGGGTTGACTCTCAGCGATGGCTTTTTTGAGCAATTTGTATAAGAAGTCTATGATATCAAAGTAAGGGCTCAAATGTACGATAACACGTGCTGTGCCCAAAGAAGCTGGAATTGTTCACCGCTTGGTTGAGGCCGCTTGTGGATATCCAGGGGACTGGACAATTCACTTCTCGTCGAGTCATTTGCGTCTCCTAAGTTAATAACCGCATTTATACTATTCTCAATACAAGTTACCAAACAGGCAGTCCCTTGTTTATATCCTATCCATGGAAATTTCGGAGATATTAAGCCGGGTATGTTGGAATTATGTAGTATAATAAAGCATCAAGGCAGCTTTCAAACCTTCAACCGTGTAAGATATATTTCGTACGATTTATCCAACCGCAGAAGGCAGTTTTAGTGGCTAAACATATAGCGCTAAATGTGCTGCCAGGCGTCTTTGAAACTATATATACATATCAGGACCTCTTCCTCCCACTTAAGCATTTCTCTAGCAGGCTCACGTAAGGGTTGTTACCTACATACCTACCAATTACTACTACCCGAGCTTGTAGGAGGATAAATGCACCCGCCGTCATAGGTACCTAGGTATAGACGTAATGTGGTGGCTCAAGTTGAACCTCGTAACTTAATGTAACACGGAAGAATAACTATATCTCTATTGGGATAATAGAAGGGTATTCTTAGATTACTGCTAATGTAAATGTGACAGTGATCTAATAATGATACCTAGTTCTACTATAACTGAATAGAAAGAGAGCCTTCTCCCAGCACCCCCGCGCGCTTATAACGCACAATATAAGGATCGCTACAGATATTGCAATTAACATCGATCGAAGAACAAGAGATATCATAACCAACCTACAGAGGCTCACTAGTCTATTTGGGTTGGATTAACTAAGGTAGCAATAATTAATAATTGTAACCTGAGGAATAATAATTATATCGACGATATGGCTAGCTAAATCAGAGCAGCTGTGCTAGGATTCGGAAATCGGGAATACATACATCACACCAATAGTAGGGCCATATGATCATAGCCATCATTCACGCTATAGCTGCACAATAGAAGTGCCTTTAGTAGGTAGAAGTATGCCCCGTGAGCCTTTTCCTCAGCAAAAATTGGCTCATAGGTGAGCAGGATAGCATTCCAAGGTTGTTAAGATTCGGGGTCTGTTGTAGGTTGAAACGTAATATGCATCATCGGCTGAGTACTGCGGTAACCGGTCGTTTTGCTAACTTCTATTGTGCCCCTAGTTTGTCAGGTCCAATATGTGTTGTCGTAGGGTTGTATATAGCACCTGGGTGTACTCATTTGCCCTAATAGCAGACCTCAGACGCGGGCGGCCGGGCACCAAGGTGACCAAGCGCAGGAGCTCGATACTGTTTCGGAAGCTTGGCTCCCAAGGTCCAAATCTCGGACAGATACAGAAATAAATATTACCGTAAGATTGTAGGCGCGGTTCGCGAAAGGCACGTAGTTGGCCGTGATCCCATCTTCGACCGTTTGTTTCCTTGAAGCACTACTTTTGCGGTATGTGATATTCCGACAAGGGAGGTTCTAATCAACTCAGGTACTTCGCGCGACGTATTCGTATTCGTACTGTAGCCAGCGAGACATGGCACGTGATCTCGGCAAAGGAAAATCTCCCGCGCACAACAGAACATTTGCAGAATTCCAACCTACCTACCGAACTTCGACAACTACGCAAATCCTCACCATTAGAAGCTCATCAATTCTACTGGAAGACTGTCATCATGTCTAAAATCACAGTCGGTAAGTTATGCTATCTTCTGGCGGTGTCTTCCTTTCCTGTTTCTGCTGAGGTTGCCCATACTGAATTATATTTGCCACAGCCGGAGTGCGTACCAACGTCCAAGAGCTTCTCCAATACTCTCTCGAAACCAAGAAGAGGAACTTCCTCGAAACCGTCGAACTCCGTACGTATAGAATCTATAGATATCTTGTTTTACAGTAAGTTACTAGTGCTAATCTATAGTAGAAATCGGCCTTAAGAACTATGATCCCCAACGTGACAAGCGTTTCTCTGGAACCGTCCGCCTGCCCGTCGTTCCGCGCCCCAACATGAGCATCTGGTACGTCTCGAACCCTAGGAAAGCAATTTAGCTGAGGGCTACGGCTGATGGGTTTCTAGCATTCTAGGTGACCAGCATGATATCGATCGTGCCAAGCACGGTGGAATCGATGCTATGTCCTCTGACGACTTGAAGAAGCTCAACAAGAACAAGAAGTTGATCAAGAAGCTTGCCCGCAAGTACGATGCCTTCGTCGCATCCGACACGCTCATCAAGCAAATTCCTCGTCTCTTGGGTCCTGGTCTTTCTAAGGGTAAGTCTTGCTGAATTCCAAGATCCTAGAACACGGACTAACTGCTTCACAGCTGGTAAATTCCCTACCCCGGTCTCCCATAACGAGGATTTGAGCGGCAAGATCAACGAAGTTAAGTCGACCATCAAGTTCCAGCTGAAAAAGGTCCTGTGTATGGGTGTGGCTGTTGGCAATGTCGGCATGACTGAGGACCAGTTGATCTCCAACATTATGTTGGCCATCAACTACCTTGTGTCTCTGTTGAAGAAGGGATGGCAAAACGTGGGAAGCTTGACTATCAAGGCTTCCATGTCTCCTCCCAAGCGCATCTTCTAGATTATTGAGTTGTTGAGCACTCTTTGCTGAGCTGCTTGCGCGAAATGGTAGTTGTTAGACAAGGTTAAATAGCAAGTCAAACCAATGCAATGCAATGCCAACAAAAGAGACGAAGTCTGCACTATAGCAAAATGTTTAATTTACGTGACACGGCGACCCTGAGGCACTAGTAAACCCATTTGAAAATTTTCTCATGTAGCAAACTTCGTGGGGGAGGGTTGCTGGCTGAGATACCTAGGTAAGTATAGTGTGTAGACACATTGCACATGCAGGCTCAAAGATATTTCGGGCTCTAGCACGTTTGAGAGGAAGAAATTCTACGCACCACAAGTTCTCCAACTGATAAACAAGAAAGAACATTGAAGGGGCCTTTGTGCATGGTACGAATATACACGTTACGCAAGCACCGAGTTAAGGGTTGGCCGGCGATGGTCACTCTGGGGAAAGGCTAAGAGGATAAATAACGACCAGGACCCATTGCAATAATGTCCTTTCCGTACACAGCTCACAGCACCCATTATTCATACTGGTATCTACATCGTCCAGGGCGCCACGATTCCGGTGGCGGACCCTCCTCCCCCAATAGGCCCAATTGCCATGCTCGTACGTAGACTGGTAGTACACGCAGAATCGTCATGGTTTTGTTTTGTAGAGACCACCCCACAGTCAACATCCGAGAGAATCGGCGAAGTCGGCTGGTAGGAAAGAGTGTTCACCTTTCTTCGAGGGAGCCGGGAACGGAGGAAAACCCATAGTGTCTTGCGACACGAATAACCCTCAGCAGCCACCGTAGTGGAGCACCCATGTAAAATGTTATAAGTATTAATTATAACCTCTACTGATGATAAGGAGAGAAGAAGTTCTGAAGAGCGAAGAAGCTTTTGTAGGAAAACTTTTGGTACCCGAGGCGCTAACCCTTTGAGGGATGGTGCGGCGGACTTTGCTCGCCAGTTGCGGTGTTTGCAGCGTTTGCGGTGTTTGCTTTGGCGGTCCACGTGCCCGATGCCGCCCGAGCACTCGAGTACTCGAGTGATGCTTGGCCTACCTATTTATTAATAAGCAATTCGCTATTCTTTCTCCGGCCCGGAGCCGAACCGACAATCAATTTCTTCGGTCGTCACCAAGAAAAGACTCCTTAATTCATAAGGTAATGTACGAAGTACCTAGGCACCTACTTAAGGTATGCAAGTATGTACCTGACCTTAGTTAGGTACGAAACAACGCACCCAACGACCTCATCTTGCTTGCAAGCTATTGACAGGACACGACCTTAGAAAGCACCAGGGCTACGCCTATCCCTATCCCTATCCCTATCCCTATCGATAGCAACATCCCCGACTCCTTTGCTTCAAATTAATTCTGCGTGCTACATTCTACATTCTACAGATCATATCACGTGCGCCGCCGACCCCTTTACGTCGCTGCTCAGCCTCTTCAAACCTGTTCGATTCGTTAGCGGCGCTCTGGTGGGCCGTGTAGTTCTGATTGAGTAATGCAGCAGAGTTAAGTACCTAGGTAGGTAAGGTAAGGTAAGGTAAGGTAAGGTAAGTCAGGTAGTAGGTAAGCTCCATTAGTCACCGCAACATGCCGGCCTTCTTTCTCCCTTCCAACCCAACTTAAAGGTATCATTCTGGCATAAAAGAATCCGGAGTGGCCACCCCTTCGTTACAGCTCGATGTTGCACTTTTGAATCTGCAAGTAGACCTTTGTGCGTTTCTCCTTCCGCCGATGCGTTCGTTTCCTTTGAAGTTTCCTGCTTGAAATCCTCGGTGACCAATGCGAGTAACACTTTGCTCGTCCTTTCTAGGCACTCTGCTACTTCTATCTTAACATCCTCCAGTATGCTTCCGCCGAGCGGACAAGGCGGCGGATCTGTATCAAGTCAATCTATCCAAGTTACCAACGCCGTCCCGTTATCCCCTGCCAGTAGAAGAATTCCCACGGGTGCCAAGATGGAATCTGATCAGGTGAGCGCGGCGCCTTCAGCGCCCACTACTCCTTCATATGCTAGCAGCGTATCGCCTCCCGAGGCGGGTCAAAGTAATACTTTACGGGCACTTCCCCTCCCCGTGGACGAGTCTCTTGAAGCACGGATCGAGCGCCTAGGAAGGCAGAGGCCCGAGGCATTCGACTCTATATGGGCCGAAATTGGATTTATCTTCTCGATTTCCATGTCCCAAATCCTAGCTGTAAGACACAATCTTTGGCTGGCTTTTCAATCTTGATTGCTGACCTTATTAGGAGTACTTTGTGTCTGGATTCACGGTCGTCATTCCTACATTGACCGCAGATTTACATATTTCTGCGGCGTCGTCAATATGGCCGGCAGGCGCCTTCTCATTAACCGTGGCATCGTCCCTTTTGATTTTTGGAAGGTTGGCCGACATGTACGGAGGATATCCAGTCTATGTTGCCGGCCAAGCTTGGCTTACAGCATGGAGTTTAGTCGCTGGCTTCTCCCGTAATGAGTTGATGCTCAACTTCTGTCGTGCTCTTCAGGGATTAGGACCAGCTGCATTTTTACCATCTAGTATCATGATCCTCGGTAGCACATACCGACCTGGCCCAAGGAAGAACCTCGTATTCAGCATTTATGGAGCCTGTGCCCCGTTCGGCTTCTATGTCGGGATCTTTTTCGCTGGACTCACTGCCGAGTACACAACCTGGGGTTGGTATTTCTGGATCGGAGCAATCTTGGCTGCCATTACTGCCCTGACATCATATCTTACTATCCCGAGAGACATGCAGGAGAAACGCAAGAGCGCTCACAGACCGAAGATGGACTGGGTGGGCGCAATACTCATGTTTTCTGGGCTGATATTGTTTACATTCGCCATCGTCGATTCATCCCACGCGCCTCAGGGATGGAAAACGTCTTACATCTATATTTTATTTATAGTTGGGTCGCTTCTGCTAATCTCTCTTTTTTATTTCGAACCCCGCGCCGAGCACCCTTTACTACCTGCATCTCTTTTTAAAGTTCCTTCTATGCCGGCGCTCATCGTAGTTCTTTTTTTCACGGCTCCCTGGGGATATTCATGCTCTACGCTACCTTCTACATGGAAGGTATTATGGGGATCTCACCATTACGTCTTGTTGCGTGGTACACTCCCATGGCACTTGGTGGTTGCATTATATCTACATTCGGCGGCTTCATCTCGCATCTGGTTCCGGGAACCGTCCTTATTACTATTGCTGGCACATCATGGATCATCGCGCCGTTGCTCTTCGCCATTGCACCGCAAAATGCAACATATTGGGAATACATTTTCCCCTCTATGATATGCGCAACCATGGGAATCGACATTACATTCAACATCACCAACGTCTTCATCACCACATCCCTCCCACAGCAGCAGCAGGGTCTTGCGGGGGGGCTAATCATGCTGTTGTTTCACCTTGGAATTGCGGTCTGCCTTGGGTTCGCAGATATCGTGAACACATATACGATAGCTAGACTTGGATCTCGGAAAAGCTACCAAGCAGTGTTCTGGCTCGAGGTGGCTTGTGCGGCGGTTGCACTTATCATCTTGATATTCTTTGTAAAGATCACAAAGGCAAAGAGCGATTTAACCATTGAAGAAAGAGAAGAATTGGAGGCATTGGAGGCATTGGAGGCCAGAGAACCAAAGAGCGGGAATAATATAAATCCAGGCGAGGGCATCAAGGAGGGGAACACCGCCTATTTAACGTAGGAGCCTACGTCAAAAAGGATAGCCCATGGGGGAAAAGAGTAATACATCTGTATTCATAGAGTTCGGGACGGAGGTAACGATACCCACACTATAGATGCAATTATTTTCCGGTCAAATTTCGGGCCACCCATTTAATTATGAATTCGAGTTAAACAATACGACCCGAGGTACTTATCTATCTGCGTTGCCTTACGTACCTAGGTAGGTAGGGATCGAGGAATATCACTCGTCGGGCATTTTCGGGATTAGTTTTGCCCTCAGCTCAGAGAGTATATTCAAGAGCCTTGAAGCCCAATAGGTGAGATGGTCGGTACATAGATACTTTATGACATTAGTTACAACCTATGTGAATTAAAAAAAAACCGTACTAATAATCTATCACCATCGACTACCATGTGGGCTTCGGTAAAGTTGTCTCAGCTGTCAGCACCAAGAATCCCTGGCTCTACTTTGTAGTTGATTTTGCACAGTTAGGATAGGGCCGAGTGCTAGAACTTCTAGCAACCACATATATTATCAAGCTACATAGTCACAAGAATAGTGCCACCTGTGGCAATAACTATTGAAAGGATAGCTTGTGATAGGAGAGGAGTTTAGCGATATCCCTAAAACTATACGAGTCGATCGAATAGGCGCGCGTATCAGAGCTAGGATGGTCGTATAGCCGGCCGTACTGTAGGCACTGGCTAGCTTACGTTGCGGCGCGACAACCTCAACTTATAACCATTCGACTTTCTTTCTAAAAGGACCGAACTTACACTCCCGGAGAGATATCGAGTTCGAGACTGCTTGTTCTCTCACTCCGAACCTAAGTGCTGGGAACCTTGGCCATCGGAGTTATGGAGCTATTCCACGATATCACACCATTTCCTACTCATACCGAGCACGGCCAGGTTGCACCTGAAATGGGAGCTTCAACCACTCAAGTACGAGTAGGGAAAAAAGTTCCTAAGCTCCGTCGGTCATGCGAATTGTGTCGGAACTCGAAAGGCAAATGCTGTCCTAGTAAAGACAGTAACCAGTGCCAGAGGTTTGTAAAACTGTACGCTGTGGTCATGAGATACAGTGGACTAACAACTCGCAGATGTGCTAAGGAGGGAAAACAATGCGTCTTCCTCGAAGCTAAACCAAGGCCTAAACGGGCAAAGAACTCTAGAATGTATGCACCTAGGCTTGAGATTTTAAGGATCTTTCTGCTTATTTGGATTTTTGCAGGCGTGTTGCGGAAATGGAGGAGAGGCTGGATGACCTGGTCGCTCTTCTTACACCAAATGCACAGGCTACGAAGCAGGTTGCCACTCAATCAGGTCTAGCCACGATATCGCCTTTGAAGATAACCGACCAAGCACTCTCTACTTTGCTTCCTCTAGAAGCTCCACAGCTTCGATCGCAAGATTTTTCAGTTCCTCAACACTATTATCCTTCAACATTTTCATTTGCAGATGTTGTACTTGGTGACTTGCCAGATCCTATATCTAAGAGCATTATTAGTTTCGAGCAAGCCGAAAACTCAATCCAGGTTTTCAGGTCAAAAGCTGCCAGGTTTCCATTTGTTCTAGTGTCTTCGCAGATGTCATTAGATAGTCTCCGACGAGAGCGGCCATTTCTC
This sequence comes from Venustampulla echinocandica, assembly GCF_003357145.1. Taxonomy (NCBI): domain Eukaryota; kingdom Fungi; phylum Ascomycota; class Leotiomycetes; order Helotiales; family Pleuroascaceae; genus Venustampulla; species Venustampulla echinocandica. The sequence goes on from NW_022474210.1 coordinate 25,711, forward strand.
CTACTATCTATACTGACTTTTGCTTCGCAGAAAAATGCGAAGATACAAGATCAACTTGAACTTGAGCTCAAGGAATATCTTAGCAAAAAGGTTATTGTTAATGGGGAGAAGAGCTTGGATCTCTTACAAGGCCTCCTTGTATATCTTGCATGGTGAGTTGCTCTGGATCGTATCATGGGCTGCGTGAGGGGGGTTGATGTGCCATAGGTATCACTTTTATTTCAAGGTCGACCACCAGCAAGTGTATCAACTGATCCAAATGGCGGTCTCGATGACTGTTGATTTGGGAATTAACAAGTCGCCTCAAGAGAAAACACCAGCAAGCCTATCGATTTTGACACCGCTGCTACCTCAATCAAGGGGTTGCCTTCAAGAACTAGAGTATCGTAGGACATTTCTTGGGTGTTATTACCTTGCATCATCGTACGTAGGTTTCTGCATAAAAGAATCTGGACTAATCAGAGCTTTTAGGGTGTGTCGAGATTTGAAGAAACCAAGCAACATGCGTTATGGTGCTTACACAGAGGAGTGCTGTCAGGTATTGGGCCGGGCAGCTGAATCAGAAACAGATTATCTTGTGCCGTACTTTATCCGATTAGAACAATTTGCAGAAGATGTCAATCGAGCTTTTAGCTATGATGCCTCCCTTGAGCTAGTCGAGATCGATACTGTCAGGATCGAAGTTCTTTCCAAGGCATTTGGTGAACAACTCAAGCAATTCGAGTCGGCTTTCCCTATACAGGTATGGAATAATAGTAAGTGTTCCACACCCGAATAATGTATGTGTTCTCGCGTTCTGATATCTATCTAGCTTCAATAAGAATGTCTTACTATTTCGTCCGCATCTACGTCAACGAGATTGGCTTCCATGCAAAACCACACCCGCCATCCGACATCCTACCAGCGTTAGCGGCCCGACGGTTATGGTACTATTCTACAAGCAGGAATGAATCGTCGATGCATTGTGTGCAAAGCTCGAAAACCTATTTAGATCACTTCCTCTCACTCCCTGATATCGAATCCTTAGACCTCGTCCTACCGGACATTTTCCGTACCGTCTACGCCATATCGATCATTGGGGCGTTTGTTACTGCTCTTGATGCTCCTGCTCTGGATCATGTTAAAGTGCGTGAGCTAGCAGATCTCGACAAGTATTTAGACGCCGTGATAACCAAAACCGAGGGGCTTGCTCCAAAAGAAATCGAGCAGGATCACAACTCATGGATGTCGAATTTGAGCCTACTATTTCAATGCTACAAGGACTGGTTTCACCAGATCTTGAATGATCCCTCTGTTATAGGGAATTTCGCTATTGGACGACTACAGGACTCCGTTGCGGGAATCCTCCCATTGACTATGGAACAATGTATCAACTTCACAGGCTTGATAGAGGGACACGATTGGTCTGATGTCCATTGGGAAGATATTTAGGCCAGTCTCCATACCTCCCAGCCTTATGGACAGACGGCTAGCTCTCTTAGATAATGTCAAACTGGGGTTGAATAGTGACCAAAACTCAAACCCTAAATGACCCGAATATCCAACTGACTACAAACACTTAAGTTCATATTAGACGACCAACAGGAGGAGGATTCTCAATTCTAACGCGTAAATGGACATTGAGTTACATCGCCTGACTAACGAGGAGAAACTGAGGGAGACGGTTTGGTTCCCATTAAATTGGCCTTTGTCGAATGCGACAACATATAGTCTACGAGGACTTCCCCTGCTTGGATTTGGAGGCTGTGAGTCTCTGACTAGGGAATGAAGTTATGTAATACAACAATAGCTTATACTTTGAAATATAATAGCGCTGGAATTTTGCGCCCTGAATAGGGCCGCAAAAGCAGCTTGTGCATCATTATACATATCTTCATTACATATCAGCTCTATCTTGACCTAAATTGTTCCCCTAGATATATATATATATGTACACTGACTCCTTGGCTGGTTTATCATCCGGGTTCACGCCTTCATTTATTTTTATAATGGTATCGACAGCAACCTCCACATAGGCTGCAAGCTAGGATAAGTGGTCTCTCGGCCAAGAAAAAAAAAGCAGGAGAACAAGGTGTTTACAAGGACTCGCAAGATCTCTCTCGTGCTAGACCTAATTATAAGCGCCGAGCTACTCTAATAGGGACGTCTGCTGTGTGATAGTAGCATCAAGGTTATGAAGCCAGTACGCCACGAGAATCATTATGTAGAGGAATATGTGTTATACTGTATCTAATACTGTTTCTGGGACCGGGTAACTCGACCATCATGAAGTACTATATCCCGATATGATTCCTAATCACTAAGGATGCGATCTCTGTAGAATAGAGCGGGGCTTTTGCGATAGCAAATGCCAATACGAGTACCGTCGCTGGGGATCTCGGTATGTACCTCCCTCTGTTTCCTTCCTAATTCCAATTGTTTAGAAATGATCGGCCCTCGATGTATACTTGCAGAAGAAGAGCGTAAAGAGAAGACTGCCAATGCAGGAGCTTACTCGGAGCCGTAACCAACTGGATTACTTGGACCCCGGGGGTTTCATAAGTACAGCCTGCACCGCCATTTTAGGGTGGGTTTTTACTACTTGGGTAGTCGATACAGGGAAATGCGACGATAACTGGGTTGCAGATTTTAGGTGGGATAGGCGCTACATTGTAATCTAAACTGTAAGCTATATTAGTTCCAATGTCAACTCTATTTCCGCCCCTTCCCCTCGTCGTCAAGTCCTAACACCATTACCTGATTTCAACGTTGTCACATTTGCTATTACCACTTACCATTAGTCTTACAATAACCATGCTAATGCCCCTCATTATGGCGCCAGTTTGATTGCGGGTGAGTGCTGCAGTGGAGTTTTCTGCTCGTTTTGTTTGGAGAAGAGTAGCGTTAAACGAGTGGGTTGATTGCTATTTAGTTGGCGGTAGTTAGTGATGAGAGCGAACCGGGTTCGACATAAGATAGACTGCGGATCGGCTTGGTGCTGATTTTGTTCTGTGGTATGTTATCATATAATACTCATATGATAGGGTGATATATAGTAACACAGTTATGTAGGAGGAAGAAGTACATGTGAGGGGCTTTTTATGTTGTTTCTGAGCGATGCCCGGGTTACCGTTTAGTACTTTCCCTTGTATCTTGCGACGAGATCAAAGGGATTAGGGAATAAGCTTGGCGATATGATGTGTTAGTGGGTTTTATGTAGGATCGTTTATGAGAGAAGGACAAGTAGGAGCATTGGAGTAGGTCGAGGTAAGTCTTTCCCGGCTAGTTGATGGTAATAGAAATGCCGGTAGATTTCAAAAGGGAGGAATCGTAAATTGAAATGAGGACTACCTGGCCCGAGAGACGAGGCCCTCAATTTGGATAAAATCTACACCATTGAGCAATTAACGCCCTTGGCAAGTATTCAGATAATTTGTACATTTGGACTTTCATAAAATGATATGTAACTGGGCGTTATCACCTAAAGCTACCTATGCAATGATTTCAATTCAATTTGTTCTCGGTCCTCGTCTCAATCATAATCCTGAGTCATATTCCGTTTTCTGTTCATAATATTTACTCTGGCCGTTCTAGTTTAAAGACGAGATTGGGCGGGAGGTTGAGCATTCTTCTCTGTTGCATCATGGATGCGTGCACCAAGTCCGGGATCGACCTTTGTAAACATTTCATAAGTGCGCTTACGAGTATCCTCCTTTGCTGAGCATAAATGGACAGAAACATTGGTGACAAAGTTGTCCTGTTGACCAGGGGTCCTGCCGAGAACATCCCAGAGCCCCTTGGCCTGGACATAATCATCCGGGGTGACCTCGGACAAGAATGAGACAGCAGCACCAGCCCACTTCTCATGATCATTGACGGTCTTGTAAGGCTTGTAGCTTAAGGAACGGTAAGAAGATGGGTAGTTGGGATTCGCGCCGTAATTGCCGTTAACGGCCATGGCGCCATCACGTTGGTACGGGTTGAAAGCCTTGAGAGGAGCGTTAACTGGGATTTGTTGGTAGTTGGTTCCGAGGCGGTGGCGGTGGGTATCTGGGTAAGAGAAAAGGCGTGATTGAAGAACGGGGTCAGCAGATGGCTCAACACCCGGAACCAAATGGGACGGCGAGAAAGCGACCTGCTCAATTTCGGCGAAGTAGTTCTCAACGTTCTTGTTGAGAGTCATCTTGCCGAAGGGCCGTAGTGGGACATCCTTCTGTGGCCAGACCTTGGTCAAATCGAAGATGTTCCAGCGGAACTTCTCCGCCTGCTCCTGAGTCAGGACTTGAACGTAGACGGTCCATGATGGATGATCGCCGTTTTGAATGGCCTCGAAGAGATCTTGAGTGTTCCAGTCTGGGTTCTCAGATGCCATCTTGCCCGCCTCCTCATTGGTGAAGGTCTTGTTGCCCTGATCGGTCTTCAAGTGGATCTGGATGTAGACGAAAGAGCCATCTGCCTTCACAAACTTATGTGTGTGGCCCGAGTAGCCATTCATGTGACGGTAAGAGTATGGGGTGCCACGGTCGCTGAAAAGATGCATGAGCTGGTGGACTGCCTCTTGGTGGGTTGAGAGATAATCCCAGAACATGGTGGCATCCTTCAGGTTGGTCTGGGGGTTCCGCTTCTGGGTGTGAATGAAGAGCGGGAACAACGTTGGGTCGCGGATGAAGAAGATGGGGGTGTTATTGTACACCCAGTCCCAGTTGCCCTCTTCCGTATAGAATTTGATGGCGAATCCTCGAGGATCGCGGGCTGTGTCTGCAGAACCCTTCTCGCCGCCGACGGTCGAGAAACGAACCACACAAGGAGTCTTTTTGCCAACACCATTGAGCATATCGACGGAGGTGATATCGCTGATGTCGTGGGTGACCTCGAACTCTGTTCCACATGAAGGTTAGTAGATATCCCAACGGAGGACGACTGGGTGTGTTGGGGTAGTTGAGCATACCGCCATATGCGCCGGCGCCCTTTGCATGGACCACACGCTCGGGGATACGTTCACGGTCGAAATGGGCCAGCAGATCGATCAAGTGGAAGTCCTGGAGCAAGAGCGGGCCATTCTGGCCGACACGTTGGAAGGCCTCGGGGTTGTTTATGGGACAGCCATTGGAGGTGGTGTAGAAGGGCTTCTCATTGTACTTGAAGGTCGACGCGGACTTATCGTCGGCACCCATTTTGTATGAATGGCGGAGGGAGTGGTTTTAGTTGGGTAGGTAAGGTTAGGTATTGAACGGAGAGGAAGCTGAGATGGGAATTGGAGGGAGGGTGGAGGTGATGATTGTGGTTGTGGTTGTGGTTGTGATGGTGATGCTGATGCTGAGCAAGGGAAAGGGAAAGGGAGAGGGACGGGGAAGAGGAAAAGGAGGGGAAAAGGAGGGGAGAGGGGAAAGGCGAGCTTATGAGTTTATAAGCCGACTTTCCACCAAGTACAAGTAACCTGCAGCAACAACATGCAGCATGGAACCCTGAGAACCCCAGGAGGCCTAGTTACTGTCGCCCAGGAGCCCAGCGTGCAATGCGTGAGAGTGAGACCGTGAGGGTGGACGGCGGATCGCCCATATCCGTTCTCCGTTCTCTGTATGTGGTACGAGTACGCACTGTAGTAGGAGGCGGAGGAAGTGGTAGTACCGTGGTCCAGCAGTAGTCCAGTGGTAGGTAGTACTACGAAATACGTACTTCGGTGCAGGATGAGGTGTATCCTGCTATCCGGCCTGAAAGGACGCAAGCAGCTCTCCCCAAGGTTCGGGCCTAGTTACACATAACGCGTCAACGCCAAGCGTGGCCGTCCGCTGAGCCAATGGGCGGCTGCATGTTGCCAATTAGCAAAGAGTCGCCGTTATATCCACATCTAGGTACTGTACCTACGAAGTACGGATTCCGTAGTACCTTGGACTTTGGACTTAGACCTTTGGTCTTAGACTTAGACTTGCACTTAGACTTGCACTTGCACTTCCACCTTCCTATTCCTACTCCGCAGCTCTATATCCACCTCCGTACGTACTCGTATCTTAGGTACATCATGTACAGTACATGTACCTACAAGTACCTCTACAGAGTAGGTGTGTCGACGAGGTACGTCCCTACGTACCGTTCTTGTTTATAGCCTTCTCGACTGGTACCTAGGTACCTAGGTATTCAAGTATGCCTCAAAAGGAGGCATTGTATGAATATTATACGACAATGTACAGTACCTATCATTGTACATAGTAGTACGCTGCATAGTCGTAGGAGTAACGGATGGTTACCTACGAAGCACCCCCGTCCCCCCGTAGGCACTTGGTGCTTGGTGCTTAGTACTTGGTAGTGGGGAAGGAGGGGTAAACCGTCGATGGATGTGCTTGTTTACTGACTAATTCCAGGCCACAGTCTAATCCCGGCCTGACCGGAAAGTGTTGAACTAGCAACTCTCGTAACTCTCTTGTAGTCTGTTATACTAAGGTACCTACGTACCTTAGGTAAGATATGCACATCACGAGGTATGTACCTTAGTATGTACCGAGAGTATCGACTTTGTACTTGCCTGCTTGCCCTACTCGTATAGGCCAAGGCCAACCGGTGGCCACCGACAAAAGGATGCAAATTACATAGGTACAAATCAATTATACCATTGACTGTGCTGTGCAGTCTGTCTCCGTATGTCCAGTGCCAGTACTAGGTAGGTATGCTTAGAGGGCCCCGATCCCAAATGCCGAGAGCAACAACGAGACAAGCACATCATCCCTAAGGAGTCTGCCTACCTAGGTAAGGTACCTACCAACTCGAGGATGATCGTTCGACTTCCACCCCTCCGCCCCCAATCGCCGGCTAATACTTCGTAATCAATCTGCTACTGTACGTGTACTTCGTACGAAGTAGTTGCCACAACCTTCTCTAGAATCCACAAATACATACCTTGGACATCTCGCCGTGGGGCCGCCCCCAAGACCTAGTATTGGCTATGTCTGCTCTCCCACGGGCCGCAGTGGTCCCACATGGCGATGTTTAGCCCTATGCTCTGGTGCAAAATGATTCCTCATCGCAGGATGACAGGGCATGCCACTGCGCTGCGCTGCACTTCCAGGGCCCAGAAGGGCGGTGAAAGGGAGACTGAGTCCGCTGTCCCCTTGAGAGAGCAAGATATGATATGACGGGATCGTATCATCATGGGCGAGATGCTCCACTCGGTCCAGTAGACAGACCGCAGCGTTCATGGCGGCTCGGGGGGGCCATTTACAATGCATCGAAGACTGGAGAAGTTGAGGCCCGGCTGGACGAGGCTTGGCAATCATTTGTCTACTCCTTGCCTACGCAGCCCTGGGTAGGTAGGCTTCAATAACAGCTGCCAAACCTCCGTCACTAGAACCAGAACCCCCAACTAACCTAGTGCTACTGTAAATGGTATTCAATGCAATTATGTTCCTGGGAGATCTAAAGTTCAGCCCCACCTGGGGTCAACTTCTCCGTCTCATCTTCGTGTCGTGTCATTCTACATTCAAACATGTTCGTATCCTCTCCACTGAATAACCCTTTGATTACCCCCAGAGCAAGATCAGCTTCAGACCGCATACCCAAACGCTAGTCACCCTCCCAACGCCGGCGATGAGTGCATTCTACTTCAATCGAATTATCCAAGGCTGGTGGGGTGATATACATGCTGTCTCCCCAATCTCATTTTCCCTACGAGTCTTGCTGCACGGTTTGCTATTCAAATGTCAGCTGCGGTCGTTTTACTTCCCACCTGGACAGCTCCAGCGCCTTTCAAGAACTTACCACAAGCCAGTCCATACCCTCATCCACACCGCTTCCATCTACGGCGCTACAAGCCACAATGCTCCAATTCCGGTCTCTCAACTCTCCTAGCTTCAATGCTTCACTTATTTCCCCCGCTCCCTTCGCTCCTGGTTGGTCCTGTTTATTTGCGAACACTAATAACGCGGCGTCCTTCAACTCGTCTTCGTTCAACATCGCTGCTAATTCTTCCGAGGCAGTGCCTAGACGGTCGATATCGGTGGAGTCGATGACGAAAATAACCGCAGCTGTATTGGCGTAGTAACACCGCCAATAAGGTCGAATCGAAGTCTGGCCACCAAGATCCTAAAAGGCCGTCAGATAATGAAACGCATAGACAGGGCGGAGTCTAACACGCACCCAGACATTAAAATTTAGATTTTTGTAGGTGACAGATTCAACGTTGAATCCTATTGTGGGTATTGTTGTAACAACCTCTCCAATCTATACTCGTATCAGCGAGTGCGTACTTGGTTCGGGTCCGAGGGCGACAAACCTTCAACCTGTATAAAAGGGTGGTTTTGCCAGCATTATCCTGTAGTCCGCCAGAGGTTAGTGGAGCCCCAAAATAGTTGAACAGAACACTTCAAGGCAGCATACCAGACCAAGAATCAATATCCTTATCTCCTTCTTCGACCACAACACCCCAGATAGCCACGACACGCTGGCACCCATCTTGCAACGCTGTCCTTTGGGAGCTCTCCAGCAGTGTTGAGCGCTAGGCTTTCCTCCTCTTCACCAGTAATCCCAAGTGGATGTTTCGAATACTAGATGTATACTCGACGGGGAGCTGTCCTGTCTTCGTTTTAGTGCTCGAGAACCGTTGTCGTCTTTGCTTTGTTTGTTTCTTGAGTATTGCTAAAACCAAGTCTCCCCTTTCAGTTCAAGGTTTGGTCTTGTATTTCCAATTGGTGGTAGCCTCACCGGGGAACCGACCTCCGGAGCGATGCACGTGAAATCTCGCGCCAAACCGTATCTGGCAAGCCTCATTCGGCAAAGTCGGGCTGGATCACGTGTCCCACAAACGCCGAGCGGCCAAATAATTCGGGATCTAAAACAGTTCTCTTTCAAACGACGAAGAAATCAATCACAGTCTCGACACAACGACGATCCGTCACGATGCCGGTACGTAACGAACCCCCTATTTCCCACAGAAGAGTTTTGGTCTTGAATATGGAAAAGAGCCTGCCACCTGGGTGCTTGGAAAGGCTGCTTTGGGAGCTCGAGAACGAGGGACAAAGATGGCGGGCGGTTTGAATTTCAAAGGAGCATAGGCTGATGATGCGTCGCAATACAGAGCCACAAGTCTTTCCGTACCAAGCAAAAGCTTGCCAGAGCGCAAAAGCAAAACAGACCCATCCCTCAATGGATTCGACTGAGAACCGGTAACACCATCAGGTACGCTCGATTTACCCCCTCGTTACTTCCACGATCTATTCGCGGACCTAGCCCTTTCCTATGATGATGACTCTTCAGGTACTGACCGGTATGATAGATACAACGCGAAGAGGAGACATTGGCGCAAGACCCGCATCGGTATCTGAACGGACGCTACGTACAGCCCGACTCTCAACATTCCATCATCTCATTCCGACTACTTCTCTGTTTTATTGCGACGTCGACTTTCCTGCGGAGCAACAACAGCTGTATGGAATGATGGATTACGTGGTGCTTTGGCAATGAGCATGGTCGATGGTGGTGTTGGTTGGGATGTGTCTATGGGATGGGATGGGCATATCTTGCTTTGCAATGGGCATAGCACAATGAATTGACGTCTTTCCCGCAATGTTTATTACCGACGATTAGTGTTTGTGAGACCGCCCGGGAGAATTTACGGACTTCAAGCCTAGATCTTGATATTTCGGATTGGCGTGAAGCCTGGCCAAATGTTACTCTCTTGTTCTCCCCCCACAAATCCCAACCCCCGCTCCAAATACCACCCTATGACCTAGTTTGCCCTTCCTATCTGGCTGGCTACTAATCAATAACGGAAGTCGCAATCCAGCAGACCGGTAACTGAGACGCTAAATCATGAAATGACTCCACCTACCCAGCTTATGGTAGCAAAACAAGTTCTCATCATTTTATAACCCTGCCGTATCATGAATATCATCGCATCAGGCATGACGAGCTTACGGCAAATCCGAGTTGTATATACGGATAAAAGTTTAAGTTGCGTAAATCGAGAGAGGTGTATTGATTAGGAAATAATCCAAGGAAGAAAGAGGGAGGCGACTCTGGTAGATTTGCTTTCTAGGCTCAAGGAGGCTAGGGATAGCAACATTTGAGTGCTTACGGGACGGTGGGGTACGAAAGGGGCAAAGGCACAAAGATAGTGGATTATGGACCTGGGCCAAGGAGTCTCTTGTCAGCTTTCAATTTGGGTACATATTTAGGGTCAGGAAGTATGATATATATCACGTCATATTTGCTCAAGAAGTTATTTCACGATCACAACCGTCATTTTTGTAGTTTATGAAATTGTGTAGTCTATCTACATCCGAAGACTGAGAAATCAAGTCTGGGAAGATTTCAGACGTCCTTGGGAAAAGCCAGGCGGGGAACCGTAACGCCATGCAATAGACCATGTGTGCAAAAGGAAAGCAGTGGGTTTCAGAGGCAAAGAAAAGTCTACCAGCAATCCATACTGGTGCAGCTCCTGATAACTAGTGTCGAGGGGCCACAGTCAGACAAGATTGTGACTGTATCATCGTAAAAGGAGAAGAACATATTGCCAACAGGAGTGCGGGGTAAGGGAGAGTGTGCGCGAAACCTCTCGCCTCAACCCAGTCTGTCCCATATGTCCACTTCAGCTTCAACAGCCTAGCGGTCCTCAGCCCACTCATTCTCCCGGCGGATCTGCTCCTCCTCCTCCGGGGTGAAGTCGTTGGTAATGTTGAAGGTCTTGCGGATCTCCTCAGGAGACTTGCCCTTGATCATATTCGCAACTGTCTTGCAGCCAACATCGAGGAGAGGCTTGATGTCGAGGTAGTTGGAGGCGAGGATGATTTCGAAGAGCAACTCTTGGTCAACTTGCATGAATTTCTGGTCCCACTCCTCGATATCGGTGGTCTTCTTGCGAGAATCAGAATCATCGTCGGCGGTGGTTTGAGGGTCGTTCTTGTGATGCTCGCACCACTCGATAACCTTCTTGAGGACGGGCTCATTCACCTACGGGTATATGTTAGCGATCTAGGTCACTCGAAAGGTGAAATAGCGGGTGTTAGACTTACGTTGGGGATGGGGATAGCAGAGCTCATGGCGCAGTCTCCCAGATCCTCCAGCATGTTCTTGATGAGCATAGAGCGCTCGGCGACGGTTCTCTCTGTGGGGCATGTTAGCATTGTTCTTGTGCCGTCTCGGGGGGCGAGGGTTGGGGGCGAGGGGGTGTACTGACCAACCTGAATGTGAACATTGTCATTGCTGATCAAGGTGATCATGGTCTTGGAGTCAGACATGATGAATAGAGTAGAACGCAAGTGACGACGTGGTAGGTCAAAAGTGCGATGTTGTGATGTGGGGGTGGGAGTGGGAGCGGGAGCAGGACTCTAGAATTCGAGATGTGAGCGTTGATGTGGGGGTGGAAGATGAGATGGGAGATGGGCGATGGGAGATGGGATATGACAGTTCCTAGGTACGGTTTATGTAGATTAGGTAGCGGCTGTGTTGGATCGCGGCTTTTGAACAGTGATGCGCGCTTGCCTGGGGTCTCGGGCTCGCTTAGCAGCGCTACCCGGGGCGAGATAATGGTTCACGGTTCACCACACAAAGGCTGAGGTGAAGGGCAGACACAGACACAGACACCGCCAAACAAGACAGAGCAAGGCGATCAGAGCAAGATGGTTCCCCTTGTTGGTCCCCTTTGCACCGGCTCACCCTGCCTGTTAGGTTGCCAGTGCCACCTGTTCACGAAGTTCTGTATCGCATCGCATCGCTTTACGGAATTGTGAGTGATCGGTGACTCAGAATAGTAGCGTCCATAGATGCGTGGGAGGTTTACCTGGAGAGCTCGGTCTCGGCTTCAAGCAGATCTCATCGCGGGACTGTAGGGACTGGAGGTGGCCTAGCTGCCTCCGCCGAGGGATAGGTAGCCACCATAGGGAGGTACGATACGAGTACTCGTGGAGTATGACATAGCCCATTTGGCTTCAGCCTTGTCCAGTCATTACGAGTCCAAGGAACCTAGCCTGGTGGTTCCAGTATCGTAGCCTCGCTCGGTACCTACATGTACATGGACATGTAATACCCACGCTCTACGAGTGCCGCGCTGCCTTCGAGCGATAAGGAAACCAACTTAAATATACGAACATCACATCGGCACGACGCCCCTTTAGGGTGTTAATGGTTAATGGTAGACCCTAGGGCATAGGATAGGTCCTCTCCTGAAGCATGTCGACGTATCGAAGTACACACATCGCTCCGTACGAGTGCTGATGTTGAGCCGACGGAGGTACCCCCTCCTCCTCCGTAACCAGCTTGCATACGAAGTACATGTACGGTACATTGTCTCCGGGCAATGATACGGTATGGCTGAATCCCCGAGTTTATCGTCATCTCTGCCGGCCATCGGGATGAACGCTCGCCATTCCGTAGGTTGTGGCCACGCATACGATTGATTACCTTGATCTTGACCAGAGGCCATATATTGGCGGCCCCGGAAAGCATTCCTCGTACCCGGCACAGGTACATTGTACTGTACATTATTATTAGCACACGCGATATTTGCCCCGTCGTTGCGAGCGGGAGCGTGTTATCAGCCCCCCTGTCATCAGGAGCGACGCGTCTCACAAAGCATTCTCGCTCGTAATTATTATTTGGCGCTATTGTATCCCCTTTGTTTCCACCGTTTCGTTGTCCCCCAGACGCGGTGTATCACAATCGCAAATGCGCTCTGCTGTTCTCCTTCTCTCATCCCGCATTCAGATGCCTTTGTTCCAATGCCCCCATCGAACGCCATAGTCGAACACAATGTGGCGGCGCGTATACTTGTTTCTCGTTCTGGTCCGCTTGTACTTTGCGCTATCTCCGAGCTATCTACACCCCGACGAGAACTTTCAGGGCCCCGAGGTCATTGCAGGTACGTCGCTCGGTTTTCTGGAATCTCAAAAACGGTATCCCTCCTGCTTGCAGCGCAAAGGCTTGCGGGATGCGCCGTCAATCAATGGCCGCGCCAGCATGCCCCAGAGAGCAGCAACAATCCCCGAACATCCCGAGCTACTTGTCCTCTCTATACTTTATGTTTGCTAACACTCCGTTTGGCAGGCCAAATCTTTAGCTACCCCGTCCGACTGACCTGGGAGTTTACTTCCGTCAATCCCATTCGAAGCGTCTTCCCATTATGGCCTGTTTATGGTCTGCCGATGCTCCTCCTTCGATGGTTGTGGATAGGGAATGGCAACGATGGAGAGATCCCTCCGATCGCGGTCTTCTGGACCTTGCGAGTTTTGATGTTTGCTTTGAGTTTCGTGCTGGAGGATTGGGCTCTCCATGAGCTGGTACAATCGCCTCGACACCGAAGGGTTGCAGTTATGTTGGTCGCGTCGTCCTATGTGACTTGGACATATCAGACCCATACATTCTCGAACTCTATAGAAACATTGGCTGTGGCATGGAGTCTGGTCTTGATCCAAAGGATCGTGGAGAATAAGGTACGGAATCCCCACTCTATCTGCATTGGGATGTCAATGGTTGCTTACAATTTTTGCAGCAACGCTCGTCACTCTTTGCGACAGCGATTCTTGCATTTGTGGTTGTGTTTGGGATCTTTAACAGGATCACATTTCCGGCATTCCTTTTAATCCCTGGCCTTCGTTTGATACCCCATTTTATCAAGAAGTATGTCCGCCCCTACCCACCCTGAACATCTGACTGATCCATTTCCCTAGACCCTTTTCTCTTATTTCCGCAATACTCTCCGCTCTGCTCGCCATCTTCATCGCGATCTACCTAGACACAACTTTTTATACCGACCACTCGGTAACTTGGTCCTACTTATTCTCCCACCCTACCATCACACCACTCAACAATCTAAAGTACAACCTATCTGCAAGCAATCTTGCCACCCATGGCTTACACCCATGGTACCAACATATTCTCTTCAATACACCACTGTTACTTGGCCCGGTTGCCCTACTCCTTTGCTTTCCGCATCCATCCTTACGCCTCTACTCGGCGATATCGGGCGTCTTTGTACTTTCGATCTTTCAGCATCAGGAGGCGCGATTTCTTCTTCCAACAGTGCCTCTTATACTGTCATCTGTTCAACTTCCGAAGAACAAAACACATTTACGGATCTGGGCTGGGCTCTGGGTCGCGTTTAATATAATCTTCGGCGTCCTAATGGGAGTGTACCATCAAGGAGGCATTATCCCAACTCAAGTATTCTTGAGTAATCAACCAGATGCTACACAGGCGATATGGTGGAAGACTTATAGCCCACCAATATGGCTTTTGAATGGGAAGAACGAGGTTTTGAAGACGCATGATATAATGGGGATGAAAGGACCTCTCATGTTGAGGGAAGTTAGTGCGCTGGCCACTTGTCACAAACCATCTTCAAGTGCAACAGCATACCTGGAGGAAAAAGAGGGAACCTATTTGATAGCACCGCTATCGGCAACATTTTTAGATAGCCATACGTCGAACGACTCCGGGCTACATTTCCAGGAGGTCTGGCGGTATAGAAGGCATTTGAATCTGGATGACCTTGATTTTGGCGAAGATGGGGTCTGGGCTACCATTCGGAGGGTAGTTGGGCGGAGAGGATTAGGTGCTTGGAGAGTGACTAAGGATTGCGCCAGATAGTCGGATAATAATCTAATTAATTGATCGTAACAATGCGAGACTAAAGGTTCTCTGATGGCTTGGAACGTGGATTTCTACGCGGGGTTGTTCTTAAATTTGCGACCTAATTTGAACTCGAGCTAATATTAAATCTGAGCCAAGATATCCGTGAATGACAGTGGAAGACTGACGTATTTACCTTCCAGTACGTCGGTACTCCAGGTCCAGCGTGGAGAGACGTGGGGGGAGGCGATGCCTCGGCTGCAATGCTGGGTCCTTCCCCACATCTTACCAGCTATCTACCTAGTAGTGTACAACCACCTCGTGCTTATCATATAATACCAAGTTAATCCGCCTTGGAAAAGCTAAACCATCTATATTCTATTCTTGAATCGTCTAATATTGTCTTCCAGAACTTCACAATGCCGAAAACTGTGCCAATCCCCTTCTCCGAGCCTCCCTGGCTCATGGGCATGCCGTCAGCGTATTACAACAACTCGCACCGGAAATGGCAGAAGACATGTCGCGCGCTCGTTGACGAGCTCCTGATGCCCGAGGCTGGTGAATGGGAAAAGGCAGGAGATGTTCCAGGTCAGCGCTTATGCCACCCAAACGTCAATCAATCGCATGTCTAACTCACACCAACCAGAGGATTTGTATAGTAGATTCGCCGCAGCAAACTTCCTAATTCCCAACCTCTCCGCGCCATTACCTGTGGAATGGCTTCACAAGCTAGGCATTCACACACTACCGGGCGGCCTAAAGGTAGAGGATTTTGACTACCTACATACCTTGATATATGTAGATGAAATGTCGAGGACAGGCTCCCTTGGGCCTTCAGGTGCTATTACTACAGGCGTCGCATTTGGTCTCCCTCCCATATTGAAATTTGGAAATAAACAATTGCAAGAAAGGTTTGTGCCAGATATTATCACGGGGAAGAAGCGGATCTGCATTGCTATTACGGAACCGGGCGCTGGGAGCGATGTCTCGAATATTTCCACAACGGCTGTGAGATCTGATGATGGCAAGAATTTTATTGTCAATGGAACGAAGAAATGGTATGCGACGTCTATTATCTATGTAATCTCCCCAGAAAGGGCGTGTGCTAACTAGACTGCCAATATAGGATCACCAACGGCCTCTGGTCTGACTACGCCAGTATGGCCGTAAGAACTGGCGGCCCTGGCCCCTCCGGCCTCTCGAGTAAGTATGATTACGCTCCTTGAGCCCTTTTCCTAAGTGCTCTAGATGCAGTTTGCCGCTGCCCCCATATCAACCCAAGGCACAGAAACCGGCCTTCATTCCTCTCCGCTCCATTCATTATTTACTCAATCGAAATACTGACTAACCGACCATATAGTGCTCGTAGTCCCGCTCCTCAATACACCTGGCGTTAACATGCGACGTATCAGAGTTGGAGGCCAATCCTCCGCCGGAACTACATTCATCGAGTTGGACGACGTCAAAGTGCCCGTTTCCAACCTTATTGGGAACGAAGGACATGGCATGAAATACGTTATGCAGAACTTCAACCACGAGCGGCTTACCATTTCCATTTCTGTTAGCCGACTCTCTCGTGTTGCATTGAGCTCTGCATTTGAGTATTGTTTGAAGAGGGAGGCGTTTGGAAAGACGTTGATGGAACAGCCTGTTGTTAGGCACAGGCTTGCAAAATGTGGTGCTGACTTGGAGGCCCACTGGGCTTGGATTGAGCAGTTCACATACTGCATGACGAAACTTAGCGAAGAAGAGGCGAATAGAGAATTGGGCGGTTTGACAGCGTTAGCAAAGGCCCAGGCTGGGAGGGTTTTGGAGGTTTGTGCTAGCACCGCTGTTCTGCTCTTCGGGGGGAATGGTTATACGAAGTCCGGACAGGGTGAAATAGCGGAGAGTAAGTTGACTGGTGTAAAATGATAGCAGAATACTGACAACAACTATAGGGATATACCGGGAAGTCCCAGGTGTTCGGATTCCAGGAGGAAGTGAAGATGTGATGCTCGATCTCGCTGTTCGCCAATTGGTCAAGAACTTCCAGCGAAAAACCAAAGAATTGGAAACATCCATGGGAGGATCAACTGGGTCGTCAAAATTGTAAAGAAAGGGATGGGAGAACAATCACGCCTGGATTCTTTGTCGACCCTGTAACGATTTTCGATCCTATGCCTTTCCTCGGCTTAGTCTCCCCAACACAGATAAGGCTCGATAGCATTATTATTTATAATACTTCACAAAACCAAAGACGAGTGCTACTCTAAATACATTGTTTCTGTCGCTTTCGTGGAGGTGACAATATGTATCCCGGGAGGTTTAACAGCAACAAGTTTGGCGGCGTCTGCGTCTCTCAAACCCTCCCCAAGGCAAAGGAGTTCCCGATTATACCGTCGTATCGATCAATTTGAGCTATCTCAAAGATATTTGGGACTGTATAGCTAGGTAGCTACACGCTGGACCTTAGAATCTGTCGTCAGGACGTTCGAGATGGTGGGGAAATCCTCTTAATCGGCATCCATTTCTCAAAACAGATGATACATTCTTTATATTTATCCTCCCCCCCCCCCCCAATTAGCCATGCAGGCAATACTGGGACAAGACCATTTTAGATTGAAAATAGAGGAACTACTTCAATTAGCAGGCTGCTTTAATGCCGATGGAAGTGCGTGATCGCTTATACATGTGCTTAAACAACTCCTTCTAAGGCTTGGCGTCTATGTAGCTCAGCCGCCTTCATACTAAATATACCTGTGATGGAAGGCCAACATCACCTACACGACGATACGGATTTCCTTGCAGGACATCAAATTCGCGAAAATTTCTTTGTCATTGAACAAGTCGCTGGCATAGAAGCTCTCGCCTTGTCGCGTTTCGAAGAAAGGCTGTTGGAATCCGGACTCAAGTCCATCGTTTCCCAAGCCATTGTTCTGGGATGAATGGCTATCCTGCATGCCTTGAAATAATGTCTCATCAGCCCCGCACATTCTTGCCACCGATACTTTGCCTGCTCTCTTCGGAAATCTTGCCTAGTCTCAAATCTTAATCTTAGCAGAGAAGTCCGATGCTCTTCTTCCCGAAAACACTAGTCTCGGGAAGACATTCGAACCCAGCCACTTGACTAGGAGGTTTCGGGGCATTTGAAGGGGTTTGAGGTAGATCGCGCAGGTCATGTACAAGGCCGTTCTATCAATCGGGTTCTATGCCTTATCACTAAAGGATTAAGAAGATTGTGGCTATTGCCTGTACAACAAGGCAAATTATAGAGATACTTACCTAATCATTGACGTCGACGGCTTGGCATCCGGCCCTAGTCATCAATATACAAATAACATGCATTAATACATCAGTACATCACAACGAACTATAATTTAACTGTTATTGCTTCTCGATACATGGGCCGGTTCGGCAAAGCAAGCAGCGCTTCGACAATTATTTTTCAGAATGCAAGTATTCCACCCTACCCGCCAATGCTGGTGACCTCCGTGTATGCTGCCAGGTGAATTTTGCATTGGGGAAAAAACTACAATCTCAACAACCAGGCAATTAGGAAAGCGAGGTCCGCAAAACTGAAGATCTGATATGGTGTATGGAAGTCTTTGGGAAGCCTTAAAACCAAGAGCATATGCAGAAATGAGTTGACCAACGACACAAAAAAAACCCCCAGTTCCACCATGAAAGAACTCGAGCAAAAGAAGTCCATGACGCCATGAAAAGCCCATTTAATGCAGCCGACCTCCCCTACTTGATCGCGCCCCCCCGCCAGAAAGGATAGAAGGTAAAGGTGTAAAGGGTCATCAAGCCATGCAAATCGTTTTCGTTGCCGAATGGGATTGAAAAGAGGACGTCTAACAACGGAGGAAATTCAGAGGATGGGCACCCAACCAAATGCAATTCGCGACCCATATGGTACAAGAGCGCAAGCCAATAAGAACAATAAAGCGAATCGGTATCGACGGGCCCGAGATGGAGGACATTGTGCGAGTTTTTCGTGACGCGCCAGCCGATGGAGGGAGATTGCTAGGTCTAATGCTCGTACTTGGGTGCGGGGCCGCCTTGGTTATCTATTTTTGAAGTTAGTATTATCCTCCAAAACTGGGGAAGGGGAGGAGTTAATGACGTTGGCTATACATCTGGTTTGGAGCGCCATACGGCGAAGCTGGGTAGCCAGAATATTGAAGATGATTATTGCTATACTCCTGAAGCTGCTGCACACCACCAGCTGGGGCCTGGTATTGACCAGGGACTTGGGCCCCGGGTTGGTAACCGATGGGTGGGAGTTGAACGGCACGAGGGCCACCTTGCTGGTAGCCTGGAGGGGCCGACGCAGCCTCGCTGGGTGGCTGGCCTTCAACAGGAGCGCCGCCAACGGCAGCAGCTCGAGCGCGCTCCTCCTCGGCCTTGCGTTGATTCTCCTCCTCCTTCTTGCGCGCCTTCCACTCCTTGCGGATTTCCTTGAACTCTGCGAATAAGTTAGTACATTGCAGTTACACAAGAAGACCCCTAAGCCTTCGTAGCGGCGTTGTAAGCGAATATTAGTCTCGGGCTGTTAAAGGCCCATCCACAACCCAAATCATTCTAGTCCCTAGCGTTTACGCCAGCGTAACAATATATCCGCTACGCAGCAATTGGCACTAATAGATAGTTGCTACTAGATCCCCCATAGGGTTGGAACACAAAAGCAACGCGCTCTCAACAAAAAGAAACCACTCAATGACTGAAGTGGCTTAATGCAGCAAGGCACCTAGCCCGCAGCTGCAGAACATAATAACTCGGAATCATCGTATCGCGACTTGCCAGACAAGGTGGGGAGCATCGAAAGGGCAAAATTGGGAAGGAAAAAGCATAAAAGGGATGCATACCTTCAGGTGTGCGCTTCTGGCCGTGCGACTGCATAGTGACGTGGGCATTGAGATGGTTCAGCGTGCCGTAAGCCTTTTCGCAGCCGTTCCATCCGCACTTGTACATACGCTCAATTTCTTCATACCGTCGTCGAGGACGCTTGT
The DNA here is from genome assembly GCF_003357145.1 of Venustampulla echinocandica. Taxonomy (NCBI): domain Eukaryota; kingdom Fungi; phylum Ascomycota; class Leotiomycetes; order Helotiales; family Pleuroascaceae; genus Venustampulla; species Venustampulla echinocandica. The sequence continues at coordinate 45,237 of NW_022474210.1, forward strand.
GCTGTTGCGCACCTGGGATGGGAACGAACGAATAGACCTAGAAAAAACCGACAGGTCAGCGATCAGAAGCTCCAACGAGACACAGAGATATTCCAAAGTAGGACGAGTTATCCCAGACTTCTCAAAACGAAAGTGCTTCAAATGCCAATAGCCAGTCATTCTAGTGGAAATGCCACACAAAAAAATTCATTGCCCCATTTTCAGCTTTCTGGATACGCAGTCTGGCGCAACAAGAGATATGATGCGCCCAACGACCCTAATAATGAACTATCAATGCTTACTTGGCCAGGACGCGCGCCAGCTGGAGCCGCAGAGGTTGGTGTTTGGGCACCACTCACCGCGTATCCGCCTTGCATAGGATGCTGAGGGTGGCCAGCATAACCAGCCCAATCAGGCCGTGGTTGACTGTACATGGCGCCACCGGGATGTTGAGGATAGCCATGCTGCATCTCCTGTTGGGGTGGATATGGAGAGTATTGCCCGGCGTGCGGTGGGTAGGTAGGACTCGACGCTGCGATTGATGGATCTATAGGTACATCCGAGTCAGACTTGGTTTGTGGGTTTTGATGACTGGTGTGGCCATCTTGCAAAGGCAGTGACGGACTTGTTGGTTGAGCCATACCTCCGCTGCTTCCACTATGGTTGCTAGCTGGATGGTACTGGCGCTGAATCTGTTCTGGAAAAGAACCTGGGCGCGGCGCCGAAGCAGGGTAAACACCGTACTCAGGTGTGCGAGTTGCTGAAGCTGGATAGTTATTGGGCCTAGGTTCTTGCTGAGGGGTGTATTGCGCAGCAGATGCGTGATCTGCGGGTGATTCTTCAGATTGAGCGTTGGTCAACGCGTGTGGATATGGTGAGGGCAAACCTGACTGCGGGAATTCGGCGGCACCTCTGTCCATAGAGTTGTGCTCCGAGTTTGCGAAAGCCCCGAGAAGCGTACTCAACGTAGCCTCAGTGTGGTCCGGGGAGGTTTTGCGGTTGTCGACTTCAGTGCTGGAATTCAATGACGCGTTAAGAGGATTCTGCGATGAGACCAAGGACATACTACAGCTCCGGGTGATCGCTCGCACAGCTCAGTTGCAGCCGCGTAGGTTTTTCCACTAACAAACGGGGGGGGAAGGCACGTTGCGTTGCTCTGCAGGTCGTACTAGAAGAAGAGTCGCGCTTCAGAGGCAGCGGCTATCGAGATTTGGGCTTCTGCACAGTCGAGGGAGAACGTGTCGCGCTTGGGCGGGCGAGGGGTCGTTTGAGTAGTTTCGTGGGCGAGTGAATAGTTGATCGACGGAGGAATTGCAAAGCCACCGGTTCTCAGTAGGCCCTATACAGGGCAAGGATGAAAGATTTTAGTCTGCGGCAGCCAGAGCCCAAAGTCGGGGGTGGTGGGAGGGGGGGGGGGACGCGGCGTCGAGCACTATTTAAGTGAGGGCGCGATGATTCTGACCTGTCTCTTATACACATCTAGATGTGTATAAGAGACAGGCCCTATACAGGGCAAGGATGAAAGATTTTAGTCTGCGGCAGCCAGAGCCCAAAGTCGGGGGTGGTGGGAGGGGGGGGGGGGGACGCGGCGTCGAGCACTATTTAAGTGAGGGCGCGATGATTCTGACGCAACTGCTCCTGGCAACCCGGAAGGCTAGGCGACGGATGCGAAGTGGGCAAGAGTGCTTAGATCGGTGGTAATGGGGGCTCAATACCACGGATCGCCAACCACGGGTTTGCGCGCAAGCAGAGCAGGAAGCGGCGAGTGCTCGGGATGTGGGATGTGGGATGTGGTATGTGGTATGTGAGCAGCGAGACTGGATGGAGACAGACTGGAGACTGGCGACTGGCGACTGGAGAACGAAATCCGGTGCAGCGACGATGTCTGGCCGAGAGAGGTTAGGACTGGGGGGCCGTGGGGATTTTAGAGGGTGCTTGGGTTCGCCGCGCTTGACTCGAAGCACGGCTAGTGGGAGGGTGGATGGCGTATGGCCTGATGGGCGCCCCAGCGCAGGAGCAGCTAGGGAATGGGCTTCTCCACTCTCGCTCAAACTCTGAGCTCAGAACCCAGGACTCCACAACTTGTCCACACGGTCTGGCGTCCACCGCGAGCACTACTGCTGCTAGTCTGGTTCGCGCTGCTAGTTTCGCTCCAGCGGGATCGCGGCACCAATGCTTGCTGGCTGGCTGGCTTGCCGGACGGCGGAGGGGCAGGCAGGGAGCAGGCAGAGGGAGCAGGTCGCAGGCACGTTGGCATGCGCATGCGCAGGTGTCGATGGATGCAAGATGCAGCAGCTGAGGCCGAGGCAACGATCTCGAGATACCTGTGCTGTCCACTGTCCACTGTCCGATGGACAGACGGTGGTGCTGCGCGGGGGGGGG
>NW_022474210.1:47777-72166 GCF_003357145.1 Venustampulla echinocandica
GGGGGGGGGGAGGTCAGTCGCCCTCGTGGCGATGGGGCAGTAGTATGTCCTATACTATGTCCTGTACTGTGTACAAAGCACTATGAAGGCGGCGACTCGACCGGGTATGTCGACGGTTGCCGAAAGCCCCGGAACTGAGCACACAAGATTTACGCTAGCAGCTGGTATGACAGCCTGGTAAATAGGGCCTGGCCTGGCCGTGCGGTGCTAGTGTAGGGCTCACTCGCTCGACTCCGTGCGGGTACTGTAGTAGTAGTAGTAGTAGTAGTGGTGGTAGTAGTACCTAGGTACTCGAGGACCCGGACACTCGATGTACGTACGTACGTACGGACAGGACGGGTCGAGTATGGAGCGTAGGTGTTTGTTCGCAGAACAGTCCGACACCGACGGCGTCGATCGACCACTGGCGGGTGTCCTGGTATCCTGGGGAGGCGTTGCGTTCGCGTTGGCTGGTGGCAGCTTCCTACAACTCTAGCGCTCTCCAAGCTCAACAGTCCTCCTGCCCACCGTCCAAGTGCGTGCAGCGGCCGCTTGACGGTCACCACAAATCTAATTCTCGCTCGCCCACGACACTAAATTTGTGTAGACGCAAGCGTTGCAGGTCTAGGTGCCTAGTGCAAGAGTTAATCTTCCACTAACTGCGTAATCTGGACCCTGTCTGCCGATCAATTAGATCCTGCGCGGTGGGCTAGTTGTCTGGCAGGTGAAGCTTGTTCTGGCGTGGGACTATGTCAATGATTCCAGATATCTCTCTTTGCCTCGCGCCGAGATCTCGATGACGACGTCAAGGAGCCGACAATGCGACGTGAGATGGCAGCTCAAACTCTATTTCAATTACCAGATAAGCGGAGCAACAAGGGGAGGACGTGTTCGGAGTTGGGCGAAATAGAAGGATATTTTCAGCGTCTCGCGCAAAACAATGCTCTACTCGAGGACGGGGTGCGCGAAGATATCAATTGGGTCTCCAGAGGAGAAATGAGCGTCGGCTTCCCAACTTCCCTTCGATCTACTGGTCGCTGTCTAATCTTTTGTGCCCCCGCGGTACTGTAGCACACCCGGGCGCAGGGAGCAAGTGTTTGCGGAAGATGGATGAGAAGCGGAATAATAAAGCACGCGAGGTGCTGCGGTGTCGAGTTCCTGGGCGATAGCGCGACTATGTCGAGGCGAGGAATCTGTTCGCCGTTTGACTTGGGGCCCGCGGCGATGATGGTGAAAGGCGGGGCGGGAATGAGGGGGCTAGACACGACGCGCCTGTCAATCTCGCAGTGGTGGTGGTGGTGGTGGTGGTGTGTGTGGGAGTAGTGGGAGTGGTAGTGGTGATGGGGGATGGCCGATCTCTTGGAAGAGAATCGCTTTGTGCGTAGTCAAAGCACGAACGTCGGTAGGTACTTCGTACCGTAGCTGCGATATCGACGGAGTCTAGTCTAGTCTACTTCTGGGGGGCGCGAATAACGGCCACGAAGCTGATCAAAAACCTCACGAATAGGTATCCTTCGTCCTGGCAAAAGACGTGGTTTGCTCGTGGCGGAGGTGAAACTTCACTTCGTTTCAAGCACGGTCGGGGTAATTGGAGCGGACTGAATTCAGCAGGGCGGGCGAGCGGGTGCGCTGGAGGATGGGGAAGCCCGAGGCACGATTATTATTACTCCGTGGAAGGGCGGTGACACAGCGACGCGCGAGGTGCGATTATGGTCGATGTTGTCGATGATCGATGATGATGATGATGATGTGGGGGAGAGGAATAATTTGAACAGAGGCTAATGTGCCGCTAAACTGCACCGCCAGCTAGCGCCCACCACACCACACCCACAGCACACGCCAGCGACACCGACAGGCGGGCTCGGAAAGTTCCCTTAGCCAGCAGCAGCAGCAGCAGCAGCGTAGGACCAAGCACCAAGACCCAAGCACGAAGTACTCCTACCCTACTCTACAGTACCAAGCAGTGGGCAAATCCTTCCAGCAGCGGATACAGAGTCGACCTCAATCTCAGTGAAAGGAAGCCGCGGGGGGGGGGGCGGCGATGAGGGAGTCGGTGAGGGGGTCGGCCGACGGGCCATTGCACAGGGCGGTGGAGTACTATGGGGCTCTTCGCCCTCGCACTCGAGCAATAATACTATAATCTATACCTCCAGTGCTGTTCGTACAGTACCGTATGTACTGTACCTGCTGGACCATACGAAGTACATGTACCTACGATAGGGAGAAGAAAAGCCCTAGTCCTGCAGGCCACGCTCCCGGGGCCGTTACGGGGTGCTGTAGCTTGCTCGACTTGCGACTTGGGGCGACGCTTGCGTAGGCGACCCAAAGGCACGGGAAGGACTATGATCTGGAGGCACAGCACTAAGGAAGCGCACCACGCCTCCTGCTGCAGAAAGTCCCATATATCAACAATAATTGCATTGCTTAGCAGTTTTCTTCTTCTTGTTATGGTTATTGTTATTGTTACGGAGTGTTTATTCCAGCCGTTGCGCTTGTGCTGGACGGACGACTACCACAGTGCCGTACAGTACACTACCACTACTACTACAACTACCACCATCACCTCCAATCCCACCGACTACCGAAAGCGCTCAGGATAGCCCCGGCCCACTCGAGGGCCCTTCGGTTTACTCGATGGGAACAGTGGGGGTTGGCGACCGGCATCAAAAATGTGGGCATGTGCGTGGGCATGGCCTCTCTCCTCTTCTCTCCTCTCACCGCATCTGTCTGTGAGGACAGGGCCCGCTTTGCCGAGGGCAACAATTTATTCCTGGACAGTGGGCAGTGGCTCCTGAACGAACGCTGGACGGAGATACGGCGGATTTGAGAAGGCAGGTTTGGCCGGGGGGGGCTCCTGGAGGCTGGAATGCGTGGTTCGCCGTTCTCCTGGGATGGGGCCTGGGATTCGAGCAAGACTCGCGAAGGGGGCGCCAGGTCGAGGCGGGGACGGACGCATGGCGAGTGGTCGTGATCGTGGCTTCATACGAGAAGCACAGATTGCTTGATGCAGCATAGCATTAGCACATTCTTGCCCAGGGGCCCACGATCAAACGACTGGGAGGGAGAGCGAGAGCCAGAGTGAGACTGCGTGGAGGCTTCTGGCTCCTGGCTCCTGGCGGCGGCGGAACGAGTGGCTGCACCCAGAAAAACAGGGAACCTTCAGCACAGTTCAGTTCAGATCAGCCTGACCGTCTGCTGAAATGTGAAAATGTTTGAATTTCGGATGAGGACGGCATTCATATCGCCAGGGGCCGAGTCATGACTTTCTTTCCGTTCGCATCACGAGCCATGCTGATACAGGGATGGGGAATGCAGAAATAATAAAAATTCCCGACGGCGAAAGCAGTGTGCTACATACAGTATCTGCACCGCGAACGCTGGCAAAGGCAGATAATCATTTCAGCGCCACCTTAGATGTGCATGCATACTGTACCAAGGGGGCCCCTTTTGTTTTTTGTTTTTGTGAGGACCGATCTTCTACTCGATCACTGCCGGCGACGGGCTTCCTGGGGTCTATTGTCTTTTCCCTGGAATACGCCATAAGCGATTCTTGAGATACGTTGAAGAGCTGCTGGTGAGAAGTGAGTGAGTGAGGAGAGGGCCTGAGTGATACGAAGCAAGTTGATGAGCTGCCAGCCGAGTGACCCGAGTCAGAAAAGCCACATCAACAGGACCTCCTCAGGGCTTAGCAGATCCGACCCAAAACCGGACACACCGTTTTTAGGTAACCGAATGCTCTGCCTGGGATTCTAATTTTCCGGCAGAGACACCGAAAAGGTTTGGGGCCTTCGTTGGATAGGTACTACTGGATGTCCATGTGAAAGAAAATATGACAGCTCTCTCGACGCTGGAGATCTCCTTTGCTGTTCTTCGTGCGTGCGTGGACATGGACGTGGGTGGTAATGCTTTTGCCACCAGTTGCCCAAGCAGCAGGGCTTCTGGAAGGTCTTGTTAAGACGGAGTAATGGGCAGGACCGTCGACCTGCTGCTTTGAGCTGTGATACGCCTACGCCTCCACCCAACAAGCCTGGAATATTAATTAGCAATCACAGAAGATGTCTCTTCTCCTGGCTAGCTCGTGGCTCCCAGCGCCACAACCCCATAACTTGTCTTCTTCCGCAATGGTCTATGGTCCTCCTCACCAGGACCAGGACCAGGGGAACGAACTTACATGTACAGTACTTACCACGCGGAACTAGTCACATTATTAGATCGCTGGAGGGAAGTTCGTTCCAATCCGACCCCACCACGATCGACGAACTACACGTACCGTACCACTCTTTTCCATTTCAAGTTCTCCATACATCTGTACGAACCACTCCGTACTCCGTGAGCTGAAGATGCGTTTCGATCCGGGCGGCAAATAATGGGCCTTGACAGCTGACCAGCCGCACCAACCATTGGGCCGGTGGCTTACTCAATGCGGGTACGAGGATATCAAAAATTAAGATTTGGAGGGGAGAGCGAGTCGCGATTTGTGCCTGATTGGGGTTCTTCACCGCACCGCATGTCTATCTCGGCAAATCGGGCTTTTGCAGATCTGGCCGGACTCCGTGCGGTGCAGCCAGAATCGTCACCTCATCATAATGGTGATTTTGTTATGGCACCTTGGCTTTTCCTGTCAGAAAAGGGTCCACATATTTCCAAGAGTGGGAGGTTCCTGATGAGATGGGGACCAGGGGTTGTCGACTCGGTCGGTGGGCGTTTGATACGATTTCCAGTACGTATACTTACTACAGTACGAACCCGTTGCCGTCTGTCCCCGGCGCACTACTCGAATGCTTCGGTGACACCATCTTATTTAGTGCTGGATCAATAATGGACGTCTTTGGTGGCGACTGGACTAAAAGCACGCGCAGTAGCTCTCCCGCCACAGCGGTTTGTGGGAATCTGGAGGAGCCTTGCTCCCTCGCCAGCTGATATTTGGGGGCCACTGAGCGGTGAGTGGTGAGATTTCGCCCCTAACTAAAATATAGGATCAAGAGGGATCGCGAATGCCACGCGGCGCAGGGGCTGGACAAGGGCTCGATTTTACGTCGGTGTTTGTTAGGGGCGATCCACGAACCGCGATCGCGAGGGCCATGCTCAGGGACGGTGTTCTCGACTAATAATAATACTTCGTACAACGGAACAATAATACAGGATCCAGCAAGGCTTGGAACGAGTCGGGGTCGGCGAACAGACCTACCAGCTAGCTTCTAGGCATAGCAAGACGGGGCACCTGTGGATTCTGAATGGCATCGAGGATATAGCCAACGGCGAAAAGACCCGTATCGCGACAGACCACATACGGGGTATAAACGTGTGGACAGGCAGCAGTTGCAAGGGCAAAAAGAAGGTGGAAAGGGAGGAAGGTCCGAAAGCTCCCTCCCCATCATCCCAGTCTCAAGTTTCAGGGGCTCGTGAGACATTTACTCAGTACTTACAGGATTAGCCGAGCCCTGGGAGTTTCTAGTGGAGCAAACGAAGCACTGTGCAAAGTACTGCTCCGCCCACCAATTACCACAGCACCCCGTAGACGCTGTCCAGGAGGAATGCTACAGAGGGGTTCTTGGCTTGGTACATCGAACCTTGAAGGTTTAACGCAATCGAATTCGATGGGTAGGCACAAGAGTAGGCATGACTTACTCCGTCCGGTGTGCGAATTGAAGCCGGGGACGGGTCCTGCATCTTCACGATGCTGGATGTTTCCGGACACTCCTGGCTACGCCTCCACGTCACATGGTCACATCGGGACTCAACTAAATTTTAAGGTTTAGTCCTTCGTGAAGCCAAGACTTCTATGAGATGCGGAGTAACAGTGTCCTAGGTGGTCGCCGGCATGACTTCACGCCTCGCCGCTTCCAAGGCAGCCGCTTCTTGGACCGCTCCCTAAGCATGGCCTGCACAATCAATCGAGGCTAGGATAGGCTTTGAATAGGCATCCTTAATGCTGCTAACTGCGGAAACTAAAAGGATCAGCGACATCTATTAATGCTCTGCGGAGACCAAGATCTCTTGCGAATGCTCGGGGTGTTTGTGCGTGTTGTTGAAACTTGAACGGCGACCACTACTTCCAACATCTTTCGCCGGCCGATTCCATACTCCCCTTTAGCCCAGGAACCTGGAACCTCTCGAATCAATCACGTTTTACCCTGGGCAGTGTCCCAGCCCCCTCGCGTGGCGCAGACTCCGGACTCCATATGTTTCCCAATCGCGGCCGGGGGAGAATTATTCCGCCCTGCTACACCCCTCATCTGCCAAGGACGAAGTACTCGCTGTGTTGCTGTAGGTACCTAGGTACTCTGTAAGCATGAAATAGCGTTGTTGCGAATCAGGAGTGGAGCGTGCCTCCCTGGCTCTTGCTACTCGATTACCTGCTGCCATTATTGCATGCCCAACACGGCGAACTTGTCCGTGCACAATTGGCGCAATTAGCTCTCACTGGCTCCGGGTAGAGCTCGATCATACTTGAGTACGGCTGCAATTATGGACATGTTGCCATGCTGGTACTGTCCTACGTATGGAAGTGGGGAATCTGTGCCATCTGAGCGTGAGCTCTACGAAAGGAAAACCAGCCGGCTTACTATGATTTAACCCTTTACGGAAATTGTATCAATCTGAGTTAAATGCCTTTACTCCGTAGACGGCCCCGCGCATGGGCCACTTCGTCCAGCCAAAGACCCTTATAATCGAATCTAAAATAGACCTAGAGGCCCCCAAATGTGTCCCGCCATGCCAGTGTATAGGATCCATGAGATTCCCAGAGAGGGTGGCACCATATGGATGGACATCTTGAATCTTGTAGTTTCAACTCGAAATTACAAAGTTCGAAATTTTAATAATATCACTTGATCAAGTTCTTCGAACCAGGCCTAAGATCCCAGGTGAGCATCACAGAGTTATAATGCTCGGATTAACCTTATTTGATATTTAGTACCAAACTTGTCGATTCCTCTCAAGACAAGCAAGCGAGATATAGAATAACCTAATGTTGGCAACATACATCTATTATGAGCAAGTGTTCTCCTACTGTATCTATGGAACCCATATATAGATTTCCATAATGCCCGTGTTAGTAGCATATGAGGAATGACTATCTGCGTCCCAATCAAAAAAATTGATATGACATGTGTAGTGCCTTCGCCGCCGCTAGCTACTATTTTTAGACTCCGTAAAGTATGGTAGAAGTCTACGAGGGCGCTGGAATAGGGGGGTGTTTATAATTATATATTCATAACTGGTATTCTCTAAACAGTACTCCTAGCTCTAGGCTAGACGTGATACAAGCAAACTATTGGTATCTAGCAGCAGTGCCTACCTCCCCAAACAGCCGTGTACAACTATAAGAGCCACTATCATTACTTTATTACAAGTGTTGGCCTATATATAATAACAAACGGGCTGTTGTATTGTTGCTCCCAGGCAAGTTCATAGAACCACCAATAGACCCAAGCATCCCCCGAACCAAGTCCAGCCCCTGTTACTTTGTACTCTGTAAAGTTCAAGAAAGGCCAGTTTCCTGCTGGCCACCAGTAGATGGAATTAGTCGGATCCGTCTAGTGTATTTATATTGGGTTTAATTGCTCCATTTGAAGACGACCGTGGACGCAAAACTGCATATTCGCTGGAAAGGCTTCGGCATGGCACTGTTTGTTATACTCCAAACTATCATCCTTTTGCTATTTTATACCTTGCAATTGCCACTTGACAATTAATGGTTAATAAAATTTTAATTTACCCAAAGATGATATCGAAATAGAGCCCTGATAGTATTTAATCGCGGCTTTAAACCAGCCGGTTCGAGTACTAGGTAACAAGCAGGTACTTTGAATAACTAGGTGATCTTCCTGACCGGTTTACGGATACACTGTTCGAATAGAGCACTCGATTTCTGCGGATATAAGCCCACCTCGAACAAAAATCAATGCTAGTTGGGTGGATTTTAAGGTTTTCAGTCTGTTGTGCAGAATTTGGGCATTGAAATTGCAGGATAGTGCCAGAGGGTTCTGAGGAGCCTGGAAAATGTAGAGAAATATCGGGGCCGTAAAGTTAGTTTCAGGCCGAGGGGAAGTACACGATACTTTGTAGTGTCAAGGTGCCATAAGTATAATATGTCAATAATATAAATGTCCTTGGGCTTTGTTTAGGGGCCTTTTTTCCATTGATGGCACTTATGCCTTACTACAACAGGAAACCGTAGACAGAATCAACTGCTTTGAATCACCTCGCGCCACACGCTTTATACAATGGAAATAAAGAGGCATCTTGGTACTTGCGAAACTGCTAACTAAAGATATTATTCCGCAAAGTGTTTAAAATTTTAAAGCTAGAGTTTGGCTTAATTGAATATAGAAGTAGTTTTCCGACCGGTAAAACCAAAGCATATTAATGAATTACCCCCAATATGCTCCCGAAACCTATGGTATAGTATGTAGAGCTAAGTATGAAAGATGAGCTGCTAATCAACATGTTGCTACTCTGGTGACATAGTACGGTGCACAGTAGATAATCAAAAATAAACTAATTCTGAAGACCTAGGGAGGCAAGTTGAACCTACGGTTAGTTTGCTGACGAAATAGAAAGGTCGGTTGATTATTGACACACTAGTCTCCGCAGGAAATAAGCATATTGAGACATCAGGTATGAGTTACATCTGGCGAAACACTATGTAAATACAAGAGATGATAGCGTGGTAGCCAAAATACATACTATTTACGCCCTAAAAGTTCATTTCCTACTCATGTGGACAATGGAAGCTAAGTGGGTAGAAGCTAGTGATATGAAAACACTCGCTCGGCTGTCTTTGAAGTTGTGGAAATGAAGTGATTTGATAGCATAGGATAGTCGAATGGACCACGTAAAGTAAATAAGTATGTAGAGGAAAATATCCGTAGACTATGCTATCGCGGGTTTGAGTAATAGCTGACGTGGAAATTTGTTACCAGCGTAGCTAACTTGCAAATAATACACCATACGCCCGATATACAACCGAGTAAGTGTCTGCTCTTTCGCATCATATCTCTTCTAAGGCATCAAGGATGGAAAGCACATGTGAAATAGTTGGCCCAAAGGTGAACTGGGAAGCGGTCATTATAGAAGTTGTCGCAGTTATAGTATCGGCCCCACTCATCCTACATGTTAACTACTTGGGGTACCACCTCTTGCCTAGGATACAATTTGCTGGACGACGCGGAATTGCACTCCAGCAACTCGGTACGTCCGGTGCTCCTCAGCCAGCCGCTCAGCATGCCCCTGAGCCAACAATTCAAGCAAACCCTCAAGTAGTCCGTTAGCTAGGCCGTGCATAAATTTCCTGGGTAGCTAGCTTTTCAAGTAGCCCCCTATAGGGACCTAAGAGGCCCAAGATTTGTTGCTTACTTTGAACTTGAGGGTGAGAGGTGTTGTCATACGGAAGCGATTGGTAAGCTAGACTGCATTCACCGAACAAAGGATTTAATGGAATAGAAAGTAACGCTGACCGCAAAGTGCTAGCTTGCTCAAAGAGGTTATTCAGACATCGCCCTGCTGTATCTCAATCACAACTGGCAGATTGAGTTTGCCGCAATCATGAAACTAATACACAGTATCTTCGCTAACACAAAAAGCCTGGCTTTTTTTACTACTCCACTCTTCAAAGCATTCAAAAATGAAGAGCTTTTATGCCATATGGACTGTCTTGGGGGTGTTTACACTTTTGGTTCTGGTGGTCGGATATATCATCAAGAAAATATTCCAGCACCTGCCAGAGGTTGAACTTGCTGCACACCCAGGCTCGCAACCAATTCCTCAGGCAGACTTGAACCCATGCACACAGTGGCCCACCTAACAAGACAAAGGGAGCCGTGAAAGGTCGCGGTGTTTTCTTAATAGTACGTTGGGCTGGTGGGGGGACTCGATTGTCTGACATTAATAGCCAGAGAATTCAATACTGCTTAACTCAGCACCTGTCATGGTGCCAACCTGTCCTTGTTGGAGACCGAGCGAGCCGTCTGAGATTTGGGGGCGATCTGTAAGCCGTCGAGGGATTGGAATTGCCTTTCGACAGCAAGCTAGTCGCTCCAATTTTCACTCTAAGGTTTGAATAGTCTCAGCATATGAGCCTGATTCATCCGACATTGCCATCCTCTTCGACTTCAAGCATAAACCCTGGACTCCAGTACTCCCATTCTTTGCACTGCTTATCCACCCAGAGCATACTCTCGGAAACGAGATCATCAATAGCTGTCTTTGCTCTCGCTCTCGGCCATTTCAGATTCAATGTAAGCATTGACAAGCTGACGTAGCCGAGCAATTGGGCTGCCTCTAGTACGGCACTCTGATCGGTGTTGAGTTCCTTGGGAATGGAGCGGATGTAAAGCTTATGGCCAACCGTGAGAGTGGAATATGAGGATCCAAGTGGCTTGAGAGTATTCACAGCACGCAGGATATCATCACTAGATAACATTAGCATCAATCATTGACTTCGAAGTCGGAATATGTGTACTCTGTGATTTCCGATGCACCTTCCATTCGCGTACTCATAATCCGGTCTCCGACCTCCTTGACGCCAATAAGTCCGCCATTCTCCTCCCTCGTAGCACCGCAGACTTCCACAACTCTCACCGCAAGCTCGAAATAGAAGTCATTCACACTCCCGCCAAGCATTTGAGCCCAAAAGCTGCCTCCACCATCCTTGCCATCAGCACCACTGCTACTTGCAAGAGGATCTACACCAATAGCTGCACACATGCGAGCAAATTCAGCTCGAAAACTGGGGTTGGACCGTATATCTTTGGCGTGTGTCTGAGCAAACTGCTGGAGGAGGGACCGAAAGACGGAGAGTTGTGTAGCGAGAGAACTGGAGTGCGAGCTTCTGAGATTATTGCCATGAGAAGCATACTGGGCTGATGTTATCCGCGATCGATCGAAGGCTGCGAGACCTACTCCTTTTCGCGACATTTTTCTCGGTTTGGTTATTGTGTCGGATTTTGCATATACTGGCAGATGGAAAGTACATACCTGTAGCTCGATGGTGGTATCTCGAAGCACGTGAGGGATAGGGGTGACATGGACATGGCCAGGCTAGCCCATATCGGGGCTAGTGTTTTCTGCAAGCGAATTTGACCGCACATTTCGAGGATTTCGCGAAAGACCTCAGAGAAGAAGACCCGATCCCATTTAACGACAAAACACCGCCCAAAGGTATAGTGACCCAAGTGAATCGTCAAACGCAATAGAAACTGACCTGCCGAGAAACCCAGCACCCAAGATGGCGTCCACACAATCTGTCCAGTGCTTCGGAAAGAAGAAGACCGCGACCGCAGTCGCTCACTGCAAGGTGCGTCCGATGACAGAGCAGGACAGGACAATCCCACGATGAAATACTAACATAATGGAAAAGGCCGGTAAAGGGCTCGTCAAGGTCAATGGAAAGCCTCTCAACCTCGTCCAACCCGAGATCCTACGATTCAAGGTCTACGAACCCCTCCTAGTTGTTGGCCTCGACAAGTTCGCCAATGTCGATATCCGCGTCCGGGTCACCGGTGGTGGACACACATCTCAGATCTATGCCATCCGTCAAGCCATCTCGAAGTCGATTGTTGCCTACTACCAAAAATTCGTCGATGAGCACTCCAAGAACACACTGAAGCAGGCACTTGTCCAGTACGACCGAACACTGTTGGTTGCGGATAATAGACGGTGTGAGCCAAAGAAGTTTGGAGGTACGTTTTGCTACCCTGTTGCTGTTTGCAATGATACTGATATGTGTAACAGGTCCCGGAGCCAGAGCCAGATACCAGAAGTCGTACCGTTAAGGATGGTGGATTGTGCTGGGTTGCGCTTGGGAGAGTGGTTTCTGCTGCATTTGCAATGGACGGGATATGCTATTTGCTGCTTGTAGGGTTTCTAAGCAGATAAAATGCAAAATTCTTTCGGCACACATAAATGGAGTTCACAATTCAAGATGGATGATGGACCTCAGTTCTACGGAGCCCTGATGTGATACAAGAGGCTGTCTGCAGCGAGCGCTTTTGGTGCCATTGGAATTTGGATAGCAACCTGAGGATTGGAAGAGTTTGGAGTCTGGCTCTTGCAGAGAGGTAACAATCCGTGAATTCATTGATATTTCTTTCTCGAGCCCAAACACTAATACGCCTTATGATACATCCTTTTTAACCAGGACGCCACCCCAGCCCTCTAGTCTACCTAGCAGTATTTTCCAGGATAGTTTTCATCATCTCATTGCCCACCTTCGTTGCATCTGCAAATCTAGGCTCAAAGAACTTCTGCGTGCTCTGAAAGCGATCCTTCCAGGACTCAAAATCCCCAAATGTAACACAATCAGACCAGCCTCTAGCAGCGAACGTAAACTCTAAATCATCTGACCGGAAAGTGTCGTCTTCAAGTGCAACGCGAATGACTTCATCCAGCAGGGTTGGTTTACGGAACAAGTATTCTGTCACACCAAGCCAGAGGCGGAATAATGGCGTGGAGCATATCATGTGGTCGTAAGGGACGATACCCAACTGCGACCAACAATCCACCATTGCCAGTAGACTCAAATGGTTATTCGGTACAGGCTTCTCGGGCTTTTTGCCCAGCGAAAAGCGATCCAGAACCTCGTCCTTGAGAAGCAGCTCGCCTTCCCATTTTTGGTCGCCGAAGACCGCAGCACCTGCTTTCTTGATCCTCCTCTCGAGCTCCTTACGATGCCCGCCAAGCATCAGCTTGTATAAGTCTGTAACAGACTGTGCATATTGACGAATCTGTTTTTTGGCATAAGGATTGAGGATGGCAAGCCCTGCGTACACGTGCCATTTCTGGGAATAGATTCTCAATGTTAGGTTTATCTTCACGTTTTCAATGCCGCCAACATAGCGGTCAATTTCCCAAGGAAATTGAGAGTTGGCATGCCAGGCTTTCCCCATACTGAGGAAGGCGGCGTGGGTCACAGCCTGCGTGTCTGCTGTAATCTTGTCATGTTGTGCGGCCGAGAGGTGGACGTGAGTTGAGCCCAGGCAGGAAAGAGCGTATTCAACCTTGTCGAAGTTCTCTTGGGAAGCTCGGTGTTTAATCATGACCTAAGAGGGCCGTTGTCAGCTTGACTTTGTCTCCTAAAACACATATATATCTCACCAATGGCTGGCCACGAGGATCAACGCTTGGGCCATGAAGGGAGTGGCAAGAAACAATGTCGACATCCTCAGGGAGATGTTTTTCGAAGGCCGAAATCTCTGGAGCCTTGCACGAAGTTTGGCCACCAACTATAGCATGTTGTTTTGTAGCTGCCAGAAGGTCAGAAGGAATTTTAGAAGGATGGCTCTGGCCTCAAATCAATTCATACATGGTCCGTAGAGTGCAACAACTTTATCAATCGACGCCGCCTCCACGCTATAGATGATGTAGTCGCTTGCCCGGGAAACAAGATGTCCATTTGGGAATATTTTTATTTGCTTCTATGAATTTCTCAGCACTTGGTGCAAGACTATGCTATGTACAGGTGTTTACTCTATTTGCAAATTCCTCACACAGGCTCTGGTATTTCTCCTCTGTGTCACAAGCATTGACCCTGAACGAAACGAATCAGTCACTGTTGGTAGATATCTCGAATGACCTGAAGAATTCCCTGTTAGCATATAATACTCGAAGAGAGTGATAAGAAGCCCGTGAGGAGTGGGTATGTATGTCAGACAAAATAAAATAAGGTAGCTGAGATTTTTCATCATAGAAAGCCAGCCGCCGAACTTGGTACAATAACAGTAGACAAGCCAGCTGAAGGCGATACTCGAGCCAAATGCACTCAAGTCATCATGTAGGGGAGAAGGGAAGGTTAGAGGAAATATTGCTTACCATGAGGGAGTTTGTGCGCAGCAGCCAAGGTTCAAACGGGCCACTTTACCTCCATCCAGCATCGCTGAGCCTCCGAGCATACATCTTCCCCATATCGCCCATCCCAATGATGCCAATGGCGAATCCATTCATGGTCTTAGCAAGGTCTTTGGGAGCCATCATTGCTTCCGATCAGTCAAGAAGACCTTGGAATTCAACGACTACAACGTCAACCTAAACCTCTGAAGGCTCTTCATGAGAATGAAGAACGAGATTTCATCAGTGCGACATGTTCTTGGAGAAAATTGGGATTGAGAACGAAGAGGAAAGAAGTTTCCAGGTCGACAAAAATTTCCTTTTCAAGCGAACAAAGGTCTCAGATGGCGCTAGTGTTTTTCTGCGCTTATCCCAATTCGGACTTAGCTCACCCACACACGAATTTCACCAATAATTCTCAACTTTCCAAGACGAGACGACGAAGTTCGACATTCCCACAGAACCAACAGAAAATCGCCCAAAATGGCCCCAAAGAAGACCACACGTCCCGCTCAGGAGAACATCTCCCTTGGACCTCAAGTCCGAGAGGGTTAGTGCATCCTATTCCCAAAACCAAATCCTAGGTTAGAGACTGACCCCGCCAGGTGAACTTGTCTTTGGTGTCGCGCGTATCTTCGCATCATTCAATGATACCTTCGTCCATGTCACCGATCTCAGGTCCGTACACCCTTGAAGAATCTTGGAGGAATTTTGGAAATATATGAAATACAAGTGGAATGGTTCATGGGCTGACTTTCTGGGTGATTCCAGTGGCCGCGAAACCATCACTCGTGTCACCGGCGGCATGAAGGTCAAGGCAGACCGTGATGAGTCCTCCCCATACGCTGCTATGTTGGCCGCCCAAGATGTCGCTGTTCGATGCAAGGAATTGGGCATCAATGCTCTCCACATCAAGATTCGCGCCACTGGAGGTAAGCTTCCCAAGGAATTCTTTTTATAGCCGCGGGATGTTAATGAATTGCCTACAGGAAATGGCACCAAGACCCCAGGCCCAGGTGCTCAATCCGCTCTTCGTGCCCTTGCTCGTTCCGGAATGAAGATTGGTAGGATTGAGGATGTTACACCTACCCCATCCGATTCCACCCGCCGGAAGGGAGGCCGCCGTGGTCGTCGTCTCTAGATTGCTGGTTTTATGGAGGCTTGCTTGGCTATCTGGCTGGGTTTTACTGTGGGAATCGAAACGACGCGGAGGACGGCATTAATCGCCCGGGCTCCAAGCTTACTCACATTATGGCTTCTACTGCAGCAGTAGCAATTGATATATCTGCCAACATTTTTTTGATTCTGGTGCCATGAGTTTCTACATGTACAAACATTATCTCAAGGGCCCCTGGTACTGTCTGTGTGCGCTCGTCCATGCTCAGACGGTCGGCCTACAAGAGAAGCCAACCCTGATATGACTTGCTTCCGCCAACGCCCTGCGAATATGAACGCCCCTCGTGAATTCCAGGCCATGTAGACGCTAGACCATGTAGATGATCCATCATTGCTGACCATAGCCTTGCCATCGTGATGTCGTGCTTCATTATGCTCATTATGATGTTCGTGACTACTGGGATGAACTTGGGTCGAAAGAGAGTCGAAAGAAAGTCGAATGAAAATCGAAAGAAAGCTGAAAGTAAGTCGGGGGAAAGTCGAAAGAGTAAGAGCGTCTAATGACTGATTGTTGCACTTGCTGAGACTTTAAAGTTGACAAACTTGGGTAGAAGATTAAAGGACTACCTTCAACGTCTTATTAGAACCAGCGCGTCTCTTGCCTTTTTTACCTAATCGCAACCCAGCAGATTAGACGACAAAATCAGAAATTAATAAGATCTTTTTCGCGACCGTCCTCATCCAACTCCACTACCACCGGCGCGTACTCACCTCTCTCGCCATCCAGGTACTCCGACAGTTCGGTCTCAACCCATTGTCCGTCTTCGGTTTGATAACCTGAGGACCAAACATAATTCCCCCGAAGATCCCAACCCCACTTCCAAAGCCACGATTCAAGTTCCTCAAAGGAACTTCCAACTGCAGTCTGATCCATAGTAAGATTGGTGCCCCTCTCCAGTAACATCTCATTAAGGCGGGATTTGAATGTGGTCAAGATCTTCTTCAGCTCTTGAGGTAGATTGGGGTCGTGGTCGAGGATGCTTCCTTCAAGGCATTCGTCGTCGTAGATGAACTGGGCATGAATGGCTTCGATGAATTTCTTGAAGAATGCAGGCGCTTGCAGAACGAGGTTGAAGGCGCGGAAAACCAGCTTTACCACATGAGCCCATTGTTCCATGCATGCTACATTGCCCAGTAACATTCCCGTCGCGTAGCAGAATTGTACCTCTCCAGTGACCTCGTTGTGGTCGTCATGGTTACAGTTAAAACAAATGGTCCTCAAGATGTGGTTGGTCGAGTCCAATGCCTCTTCAGTGCGAACTCGGCCAACCGATTCCCCGGAGAATGTTTGCTTGTACTGAGGAAATGTGAAATTAAGTACCTCATACTGGTAGTCGTGAATGGAATAGCTCGCGCCGTTGCTCAATGGAGTCTTATGCATATGATCGTGGGCCGAAGAGACCTGCCATTCGTTCCATTCCTTACAGCCGGTGATGCGGTTGAGCAACGCCCCTGTGATGGAAGATGTCAAGCGATACCAGAGGTTGGGGTCTCGGATGGTGGCATTTGGTGTCGTTGAGCGTTTCCTAGTGGTGGTAGTCGTAGTTGGGGCAGGGCCAGGTAGCAGGTAGGACCGCAGCCTATCAAAGATCTCCGGCAAGCCTTCCTTTTGAATGCGTCGCTCAGCCTTGCTGATCTCGTCGGCCAGAATCCCATCCTCCTTGTC
The DNA here is from genome assembly GCF_003357145.1 of Venustampulla echinocandica. Taxonomy (NCBI): domain Eukaryota; kingdom Fungi; phylum Ascomycota; class Leotiomycetes; order Helotiales; family Pleuroascaceae; genus Venustampulla; species Venustampulla echinocandica. The sequence goes on from NW_022474210.1 coordinate 64,426, forward strand.
CCATCGCCGGACGTGGATCTCTCCAAAATCATCTGAGCCACGCCTGGCAGTGACCAACCAGAAGCCATTTCGAAGGGAAGTTGTGTTCGACCCGCCCCATACGAAATGAACACCTGCAGGAATATCTTTGATGCCATCAAAACGTTCCTTGGCATTGACAGTAAGGGCCACAGTATCATAGCCAATGAGAGAACCACCGGGGACGTCGCGGACAATGACTACATCGCCACCAGACTTCAAGCATTCATGATATGGGCCATCCTTTGGGTGGCGGTTGTGGGAAGGCGAATGAACGCGAAGTGTTCCTAACGGATAGCTGCCCACCGCATGCACGCTTTGCACAGATTTAATGGAGCTGATGGAATGCTCGGATGATGACTTCGTCAAGGAGCGTTTTTTAACAGCTTGGATGTTGTTGTTGGAGATAGAGTCAGCACGTGACTGTCCATGCGACTCCCCTTCACTTTCACCCTGGCGATTATCAGCGAGCACACAGGCGATCGCTGGCTGGTTGGCGAAATCAAGACTCTCATTGGACTTGATTGAGAGCTGTCGGCTGAGCGCCGAAGCCTGATCCTTTGTAGTAGAAGGATGTCTTTGAATGGCGATCTGGTTTTGCATAAAGGTCGGGTTGTGGTTACCGAGCTCACTGTCGCTCTGTGACGCGCCTCCAGCCTGCGCAAGGGGGGTGACCGTGAAGCCTTCGTCGGTGCTAATGGGACTGCAGGAGCCGCGAGGGCCAGTGGGGTTATTGTCTGCAGGGTGTGCCATGATGAGCGAGCTGCAAGATACAGCAAGTGCTTGGTGTTGTGTTGTGTGGTGAGCTTGGTGTGCTCTTGGGAGCTTGAGAACTTGTATTTACTCCATCTCCTTGTTTTTCAGATTCGAAGTTGATGGCGTTGTTGACCTCGTTTACTAGTGTCGGAGTCACGTTTTTCCGATGCCTGATTTCCAGCAGCCCTGAGGGGATTCTACGGGCGCTGGACACTCTCGAACAAGATGCTCAACGGTAGTTCACTGGAGACTCTGGCTGTGTGAGAAACTGCCTCTGCTGGAAGAACTGCCGTAACGAAATGTATGTTAAAGGGAAGTACCGTACATAGGGCTTTAGACTGTGCAATTTGGCAGCATCCTATCCATAGCATACGGGCACGAACAAGACAGGATATGGCGGTGGTGTTTCGCCAGGACTGAAGCTTGTATTTTATATTGAGCAGCCATACTTGCAACAGGTTCTCGGTCGCGCTTACTCATGAAGTGCCACTGGAGCCACAGGCAGGGCCCGCTGGTTGGACAGCACGGGTTTACCCCACAGTGGGCTGGACGTCCGTGCTTCTTCTCCCTTGTTTGAATTGAAGATCATCTCTCCTCCGTCCTGTGGCTTTAGAATCCATACGTCCTTTTTACCTTGTCCAGCTTATTTGTTTGTCCGTCGGGCGGACAACCGCAGCGGCACTCTCATTATTATCGGGTTATCGTGGCACGGCACGCTCTCAGAGGGATAGCACTACTGCCACGACTTTCTGAATGGCAATGGGCCCCTTGGATAACCCGCAAAGGCCCATGGAAGCAGACGCTGCTGGCACTGGCAGCGGTAACGGCAAAGGGCAGATTGCACAGTCTACAAGACAAAATACGGAAACCAATGCGGAGACTGGTGAGGATGCTTGGGACGAAAAACGGCTGGAGGAAGCCATGGCCAGGTTGAAAGACATGCATATTCAGGTCAGTGGCTACTCTGGCTCTTGAGATCCGGTGAACTTGTTGATTGACAGGAAGCCAGCTACGCAATTTGCGAACTACTATCCCACGACTCCTCGCCCCTCTGACCACGAAGCAACCCTCGCGTATGCAATCCCCCCTCTTCAGAGAAAGACTCCTTATATTATATGACTGTGAGAATGATCCTGATGGTGATCTATTATTATAGCCGAAGCCTTGTTCCGTGAATTCTCCAAGTCCGCCAGCACTGCCACCCAAGAAGTGCAGCAATTCCGCAAGTTGATGGCCCAAGAGGAGACTGGAAAGGTGTTGGAACATGCCAGAAAGAGCCGTTCTGAGAATCCGAATGATATTAAGCCATGGAAGGCGACGGACCACCCCGACTGGCTTACTAGGGATGAATAGAGGCGTTCGTCGACAATGGACTTATTGAGTCTACGAGGGCAACGTGGGAAGGAGTGTTGGGCGTTTACAGGACGCAGGCGTATCGGGGCATTCCATTTATTGGCGGCGTTACACATATAGACTACATATACTTGGTTAGAAGATTGGAATGGATTGGCGTTCTTGAGAGATACTTGGATCCAATCTTTAGGATAAGGCAAGCGCCACATGCCACTGTACCTCATAGTTGGCTGATTATATTTAAAATGCAATAGTATGAATTCCGGCTCTGGATTCCAATGAAATAGGAGAGCAGTTGAGGAGCCTTAGAAATTCTTGCAGCCCCTCAACCCTTTTCGGATCCGCCGTCGCTCAAAGTAAAGAAATACTGCATGGGTGGCTGGGAGCGCTTCTGCAGCAATTAGCACCACTTCGCACATGCACTCACTCGATGCATAGGAGTGAAAAGAACACCCGAACGAGTAATTGTGTAAGGTATCCCGCTCTCATTGGCGTGGATCATAAGAGTATTGTTATAGTAATACTACGATACTACGTACAGGACTCGCTATGCTGATGTATTTTATTAGATTTGCTGGGACGATGTCACTCCAACCCGGTTCCCGGATGCAGCAATGACTCATTCCACACAAGGCGCACAAAGAAAATAGGATGAAGATGGTATAAATCCTTATCATTTACCCAACTCCCCAATTATTTGGTAGTGGGCGATTAATTCACCTGGTTGCTTGACTATTTGGTTTGTTCTCCGCAAGTTGCAGCCGTTGTTCTCGAAAAACCCTAACATCTCGCTTAACCCCTCTGTTTCGCCGCCCTTGTCGCGCTTCAAATCTACAAAATAGTGGGACAGGACAATATTTTCCAACACACCCGCACCGCTTGACCGACACAACCCACGTCTGGCAACCAAACCCACCGAGATCGCAAAGTAGCCGCCAAGATGTCTTCTCGATTCTTCCACGGTGACAGCTCCAGCGATAGCAGCTCCTCCGACGAGGAGGAGCTGTACCCTGAGGAGGAGGAAGCAAAGGAAGCCTCTTCTTCCGAAGACGAGGATGAGGACGGGGACTCGGATGACGATGACGACTCCTCTTCCAGCGACGATGACGATGGGGAGAAGAAGAGTGGCGCCAGCAAGTTCTTGCGAGAAGCAGATTCGGAGAGTGAAGATAGCAGCGACGAGGACCGAGCCAAGGTCGTGAAGAGCGCCAAAGATAAACGCGTGGAAGAAATAGAGGGTACCGTGAAGGCAATCGAAAACGGCCAAAAGATCAATGACTGGGTTTCTATTTCCACAGGTATGCATGGTTGGATAACGATATTCGTGCATCAGCTACTAATCTTTATGACCAGAATTCGACAAGCTTAACCGTCAAGTAGTCAAGCTTGTTCAGTCGGGCAACACACCGAAAATTTACGTCAAGACTATCGCTGAATTGGAGGACTTCATGAATGAGGCCATTGCTAAGCAGAAGGTCTCGACGAAGAAGATGAATGCAACCAACGCGCGAGGCCTAAATGCTGTAAAACAACGCATCAAGAAGAACAATAAGGATTATCAGAAGGATATCGATGCCTACAGGGCCGACAAAGATGATTTCATGGAGTCTGATGAAGAGGAAGAAGTCGTGGTACCAAAGGCCAAAGCCTCCAAGGGCCCGGCAGTGCCAACTCTAGAACTCCGCGACGATGAAGGCTTCTCGACCGTTGGCAAGGGCGGCCGAACATTGCAATTTACGCCCGAGAGCATCCTGAAGCATCTTAGGACAATAATGGAGTCTCGAGGGAAGAAGAACACCGACAGGGCCGAGCAGATAAAGATTATGGAGAAGCTTTTTGAAGTCGCCACAACCCCTTATCAACAAGTGCGAGTTCTCTTAACCCTGATTTCGACAAGATTCGACCTGACCACCGGAGTTCAAACATTCATGTCTCAAGAGCAATGGAAGGCTGCGGAGCAGGAGATCGGAACCTTGCTCAAAGTCCTCGAGTCAAACAGGAACCTGGTCGTTGTCGAGAATGCCGAGGAGTGGGAGGATGATGAGAAGGCTCCGGCAATCGTGGATGGCCAGAAGTTCAAGATCCCTGGAAGTGTCGTATCTTATGTGGAGAGACTGGATGATGAACTCACTCGATCGCTTCAACACATTGATCCTCATACTGCTGAGTATATTGATCGGCTTTCCGACGAGGGCGCTCTTTACAACAATATTGTTCGGACCCAGCTTTATACGGAAAACCTTCGTCAAGACGAAAGTTTGGAGGTTCCTCAAGATAGTGTAAACCGTATCGTCATGAGAAGGTTGGAACATGTGTATTTCAAGGTGAGTTATATAATGCTCGGCGATCTCGTTCTGTAGCTAACGTATCTTTAGCCATCCGCAGTTGTGAAGATCCTTGAAGAGAATTGCTGGAAGGCAATCCCCGCTGGCCTTGATTCCGTCATCACTCCCCGAGATCAAGTTGCTGATGCCACTGCTCTCGTCAACGTTCTGTGCAATTATCTGTTTACTAACAGTGAGGGCATTATACGCGCAAGAGCCATGCTTTGCCAGATCTACTTCCTTGCCTTGCATGACAATTATTACAAGGCTCGGGATATGATGTTGATGTCCCATTTGCAAGAAACGATCAATGCATTCGACGTCCACAGCCAAATTTTATTCAACCGAACACTTGTGCAGGTTGGTCTCTGTGCTTTCCGCGCAGGTCTTGTTTACGAAGCTCAAACTACACTACAAGAAATCTGCGGAAGTGGACGACAAAAGGAGTTGCTTGCTCAAGGTGTTATGATTCAACGATACAACCAAGTTTCGCCTGAACAAGAGCGTCTCGAACGCCAACGACAACTTCCTTTCCATATGCACATCAACCTTGAACTTCTCGAATGTGTGTACCTCACCTGTAGTATGCTTCTTGAGATCCCACTTCTTGCCCAAACCGGCTCGTCGCCCGACATTAAGAAGCGGGTCATTAGCAAGACGTACAGACGTATGCTAGAGTATCACGAGCGCCAGATCTTTACCGGTCCGCCCGAGAACACCCGAGATCATGTCATGCAAGCATCGAAGGCACTGGCAGCTGGCGAGTGGAAGAAGGCAACCGAATTCATCCACTCCATCAAGATCTGGGAACTCATGGCCCAATCCGATTCGATCAAGGCCATGCTCTCAGAGCAGATCCAAGAGGAAGGCTTGCGAACATATCTCTTCACCTACGCTCCCTATTACGATACTCTCGCCGTTGCTACCCTGTCCTCCATGTTCGAGTTATCCGATCGAAAAGTTGCCGCCATTGTCAGCAAGATGATTAGCCACGAGGAGCTTGCGGCCGCGCTTGATCAGGTCAATGCTTCTATCATCTTCAGAAAGGGTGTTGAGTTAAGTAGACTACAGAGTCTCGCATTGACTTTAAGCGACAAGGCAAGTGGTCTTATCGAGAGCAACGAGCGAACGCTTGAGACAAGAACACAAGGCATGGCAAATGCATTTGAGCGACAAGGTGGAAGAGGTGGCCGGGGTGGAAATAGAGGAGGCCAACGCGGTGGCCGAGGCGGTGGTCGGGGTGGAGGATCCGGTGCTCCAAGACAAGCTGGAGGTACGCAATTCACTGGGGGTGCATTGGGTGCCGCGGTGCGAGCTTAGATTGTGACGTTATTGCATTGGGATGGTTTGTTACGGGGCTGCGTCTGGTCTTCAGGCGTTGCATAAAAGCTTTAAAAAGGCTTTAGTTTGTGATTTTACATGATAGTGAAAGGATAATGAAGCTTGTCACCAACCCTTAGGATTACCCGCCCTGAGTGAAACCGTGTCGTTCGTCGTACGCTCCATCTCATCCATGGCATTCTACTTCTCGTTGCAACTTCTCTCATATTTTCGAGTTATGCATATCATGTCGCCATCCTAAAGCTCAGCCGATTTCAGGAAATCTTGAAAGGAGATGCAGCGGTGCTACTTATATACGCCCGCAACTCAGGAGATGTATAGAACAATTACAAACCTTGCTACAGAATCTTTTCCCTCGGGAACTGAAAATTATTCTCCCCTGAAAAGCCACTTAATAATTTTGACGCTGCTAGGCACCTGGGGGGCTGAGTTCGAGCGAGGGGTTTCGAAGCGGATATGATCCTACAGCTCAGCACATCAGTAGAAAAATAAAAGAAGTGTCGTAGCAAAAATACGCGCCTTTGAAGATTAGCGCGCATGTGAGATTTTTTTCTACTTCCGGGTTGATTTGAACTTTCACTTTATTTGTACATCACGAAATACACAACATTTATCCAAGGCTATTTAGGAGTAATATCTTTGTATTCTGGTACATCTAAGCACTACCGAGCCCCGAGAACTCCTATTTACAATTCAACATTAAGCCGACAGTAAGAAACCGAGGGCTTAAAACGCCTTTACTAATGCAGGATATTAAATGGTCGTGTGTACTTTACAGAAAACCGCCCTATAACTTCGAGGTAATTTCAGGTCGAGTAACACTGACTTGAATAAGTCCATTCGGACTGGATTGAGGAGCATAAACCTCGGCGTCCTTGCCAGTATTCTTCAGGCCCCGGTGCCAGCTCAGATCTAGCGAAGATTCCATTAGTAAACCGGTTTTTTCAAAAGCTGGTAGAGGGTGGGGCTCAACCTACCAATTTCAAAGTAATGCTTGTTGGGCAACGAATAATCGACTACCTTGACCAGAGGGGCAGCTTCCAAGATCGACTTGCCCATCTTGAACATGACATTCTGCACAGATGGACTGGACTCTTCGGCGAAAGTCTTCATCGTGATATTTCTCGCATCTTCGAATGCCTTATCGAATTTCGGGGCATTCTCCTTGACGGCGTCCAAAGTCGGGAACGCCTCCCACGACCAAGTACAGTCGACATCTGTGCTCAAGATGCGATCCCAGGTTTCGGGCAGCGTGGTGTATTCATCTCTGACGAACCCGTGGAATTGGGAGCCGGTGCTCTTCAACACCAGCAATCCCGCAATCCCGCTGCGTATGTTGATGCCTTCGCCCCTGGTGACAACCGTCTCGACCTTGCGAGTCTCGTTCCCATCGCGGTAGAACGAGTGCGGATGTGGCTTTCCGTCGATCGTCATCCGTGCCCATCGATGTGTTACGATCTTGACGTTAGCAGTGGTGATGTGTGGGTAGGTTTGGATAAAATGAGTGCCGACGGTGCTGGCGAAGAGTTCGGGAGGGGTCACTGGGTGCTCTTTGGCCTTGATGTAGATGGTGTTCTTTATGGAATCGGTAGCTACGACCACGCTATTATCGCCTTGTGTGTATCTGCAAGGAGAGCGGATATGTTAGAGAGGGTCTCGAGTGAGGGGCAATATCAGGAAACATACGATGTCTCGATTTCACCCTCAAGGAGGACGCAGACAGTCATCTCCGTGACGGTCTGCACGCCGGTGGTAGGATCTCTCTCGACTTTGTGCACCCGGACATTCTCCTTGCCATAACGGGCGGAAGCTACGGATGCCATTGTATTGCGGGGGGGTGGATTCGCAATGGGATAGAATGGAGGCCGTGACACAGAATTATATAGCTGAGAGTGATGCCAGGAGGATCAAGGGGATGGTTGTGGTTATGGTTGTAGTCGTCGGGGGGG
>NW_022474210.1:72196-283413 GCF_003357145.1 Venustampulla echinocandica
AGTTCAATGTCTTTATATCTGAGCTCATCACCAAAAGGTCCATCTCCCGTTTGCAACGCAGCACAAGGCTTCCCCATGGCCGAATCAGAAGCTGGACAAGAGCAAGTCTGCGATGTAAGACCATCTTAGAGCTCCGGAGCTCCCCTAAGGCTCGTTGCCGCCGGCGCTCTCCGACGAGACGAGGCCGAATAGCCTTGCGGGAGACGGAGACGGGGTTCAGCGATAACGGCCACGGTGCTTGCTACATACACATCCTGGGAGGCTAATACGCTCCATTTTTGCTGTGAGAAACCGCAAGTTCTTTGTAGCGGCCGGACTGCTCTACTCGAGGCACTGGAGGACGAAGCATAGGTGATGGTACTCTCTAATCCTGCTACCTGACTATACGAAAAGCAGGTTCTAGCTAGAGAACTAGAACGGTCTCCCGAGGTACCTAGGTACTTGTAGGCGTGTCATCTGAGTTGATAAATTACCTATAGCAGCCCCGTCATGGCCATCCTTACTTATATTAACGTTACAATGCGGAGTACGTACAGTACAGTAGGTACCTTAGGTAGTATTAGTATGTACTACCAACTTCATACCATGCTTAAGATGTACCTGTACCTGTACCTGTACCTATACCTAAGCACCCATACCCAAGTAGCATCTATTTGCCCTATTGTACTTCGTCCTTCGTAGTCTGTATGTAGTGGTCGGGACGCGTTGGAGCTGCGGCGTGATGCGTGCCTTACGAAGTACCCCCGTACCGTGCTCCGTGTTAGGTCCATATCGAGTCCTCCAGAGCAACAACACCAGCAGCTCAGAGCGACGCCAATATCCCCTCTCCCTTGACACCGCACCGCATTGAACGCCATTCAAATCGCATGCGCTGCCGTATATTCGGTTGCAGTTGTGAGCATAGATATAGTGCATAGTACTGGCTGGTACTGCCACTGCTACCGCACAGCACAGCAACTCGGAACCTTACATGGCCGAGGCCATACCTACAATACAGCCTCCAACCGCGCCGTGCAGCCTCCTGAGCCCAACATAGGTACCTACACACACGAAAGTAACAGTACACTTACGCACCCCGCAAGACCCCCTTCCCCCCCCCCAAAAGGCTTCCAGATGCCCTCGACGTCCATCCGCTAGATAACGACACACATGCCACCTCCACACGAAGCTCCATGACCATCTCCCGTCGATGGGCAGATACAGATGGTTGGACCACCGGGCATTCTGAGCTCGTCCGCGACGCCGACTCAGAAGTCGGTCTACAGCCAACATTCTTCGTCGCATGGGTCGAACAATACAATTACTAAGGCCAATTCCGATCGCGATGGCCTACAGCCCTCTGCCGCTGGCAATGGCCTTCGAGCGCTGTCCAGCTCGAACGCATCCTTCGCGCCCCGCGGCTCCTCACTGAATCCGTCGCCCGCTGCGCCAGGGAGCTTCAGCTCCAACCTGCGGAGCCAGATGGCCCCATCCCGAACAGGGTCGAATCAAGACGTCACCTACACTATGGCGAACTTGGAGAGGTTGGATGAGGACGATAGTCTACTGCCTCTGCAGGCCATTTCCACATTGCGGGAATCGCTGAACCGAGAAATGAAAATCAAGGAGGGGAGCGAGAACATGCTGGAGGCGTTGAATACCAAGAAAGCAAAGCAAACCAAGGAACAGCGCCAGAGGGTGGAGGCAGAGCTGAACTCCTCCAATCAAAAAATCAAGGAATTAAAGAATCAGATCTCCGAGCTACAGCGACCCAGGCTACCTAGCACCCCAACCAAGTCACGTATCGATGCCTTGTTTCAGAGCAATGGTCTGCGGTCTCCTCCCAGTGCAGCAAAAAGCATCGAGTCCGATTTTGACGAGCCGACGGAATCACCTACCTACACATTGGCTGAGATATTGCAAGCGCTCGAGATTGAGGGGCTTACTCCAGACTACTATGTTGGACACGCAAATAACCTTGTTGAGCTTTTTAAAAGGTACCCAAAGCTGAAATATGACTTGGTCTGGTCCGTATTCGGTTTGCGGATGCAGGTTATGCTGGTGAGCCAGAGTAGGGAAGTCGTAGCGGCTGGTTACCGGATGATAAGATATGCGATATCAGATTCCAACTCCCTACAGAAGATTCGAGGACTGAATACGGACTATTTAGTGGTGCTGTAAGCTAAACCCCTGTTGCCCAACTGTCCTTTATTTTCGTGTCATGCTAAGTCTTGCTCAGTTCGCTCGTCAAAAAGTCAAATGCCGACGTTGAAAGAGAACAAGCGCTCAAATTCGTACGTGCATTTTTGGACGTGAAAGATGGGGTCCATGAGGTATCCAGAGCCGTCGTGAGAACCATCGCGGCAGTTGCCGAGCATTTGGAGGACAGACTAAGAGCTATCTGTATAGAGACGTTGGCTGAAATCATGGTTCGGGATCCAAGCCTGCTCGTCGCTTCTGGGGGTCTTAGGGCCCTAGCAGATGCACTTGGCGAAGGAACCTATGAGGCCTCAGAAAGTCTTACAGCTGCGTTTCTCTTCTTATTAGATTCGCCGCGGCGAAGGAAGTATCTCCGGTCTGGCTATGAGCTGGAGGTTCTGTTCACACCCTTCACTGACTCTTTATTTGCACATGAGAGGATCCTCAAGCAAAACTCGAGGTCTATAGCATATGCTTTGAGATCTTGGCCGGGTCTCATGACTCTTTCCATGTATAACTTCAGGGCTGTGCGATCTCTAATCTCCAGCCTGATGCTACCGAATCCCACAATTCGCGAGACTATTATCGATCTTCTCTACTCCTTGCTCCGTATAAAATCGCCGTTTTGGGCCACCTCCTTTCTGGCGGGAAGGCGGCTAACGACCTATGGACGAGTTGCGACTCTGAAGACAACAGGGTCCAAGCCAGCACCGGAGGAAGAAAGTTACGACAAAGGATTTGTTGATCATTATACGGCGCTACTACTCGCGGTTTTGATAACATCGGACATGTTACCTGGGCTCCTACAGGTGACTCGAGAAGCCGATAATTCCACGTTAAAGCGGAAGACTACTTTACTCATTGGGGAAGTTCTGAAACTCGCTAGCAGATTATTGCCCTCCACTTGGAGCAGCGATTTGCAGCTCCTTCCAGAATTATTTGCTGCTGCTTCACAGTTTGGGAGTGAGGAACGATTTGATGCGACAGGAACTGTGTATCAAATTAGCAGCGTGAGTCGAACGCTCTATAGATCGGCCCCCAACGGCATAGGAACTCTAGCCAATGCTGGTAACAACAGTAATGATAATTTGGCCGGCTTAGAGGATACGCCGAAGAGCCATCCCAATACCACGCTTGATGAGACCACTTTCCGCCAACTATTGGTTGAAACACAAGTGCTTTCAAGTACAAACCCAGCGAAGTGGAATTGGGATATTATTCTGAAGATCATCGAGGGCCCTCTGTTGAACGGCAAACGTCTTGACGAAGCTATCAAAGCTTCCAAGTTCGTCAAGCGAATCATGAGCTTCTACCGACCGTTCAAATACAAATTTGGCGAAATCAGAAATACCCGGATCAATCAAAAATACGTCAAAGTCGGCTGCGCTCTTATACACACGCTTTTGCAAACTTCCGAAGGAGTGAAGTACCTCGCGGACAACAAGCTGCTCAGGCAAATCGCTGAATGTCTCGCTCAGTGTGATCCGGTAAGTCTAATTTACAATGGCCTATATCGTTCGATGCTAACCCTGCTCTAGACCAGTGGCTTGACAGCTCAATCCCCGGTGTTCTCCAAAGAACGACTTGCGGAAACTTTATGCTCAGGATACTTTGCCATGCTTGGTACCATGAGTGGCGATGTTAGGGGTCTGCAGCTGCTTGATCGCTGGCGCATGATTAACATGATGTACCACATCATAGAGCTGAAGCAAAGGCCCGACCTTATTAAGCTGTTATTATCGAATTTTGACTATAGCCTGCAGGGCCATCCGAGAGTCCTTCTTTCGAAGGCTCTTACAGCGGGATCCAAGGAGATCCGTATTCATGCTACGAACGTTTTGAGGAGGTATGCGCGAGGAACTAGATTTAATGGCGCAGCTACCCAAGGCGTTGGCGATTCGAAATGGGCTATCCAACTCCTCGTTACACAACTGTACGACCCTGAGGTGGAAGTCTCCGCTACTGCCATTAAAATTCTGGAGGAGGCATGCAATCGGAAGAACTATCTAGAGTATATTGTCGAGTGTCGTCCTGCTCTCGATCATTTAGGAGAAATTGGCGCACCCTTACTTTTACGATTTCTTTCCACCTCTATCGGATATCACTATCTTGACGGCTTGGATTATATCAGCAACGAGATGGATGACTGGTTCCTTGGACGCAATGATGCCTACGTTGGGGTGATTGAGGCAAGTTTGGCACGCGCGTTCGCAGAGATGCCAGATGACCACCCACACCGTCTGAGTGTATACGAAGAAAGCTTCGAGATGGATACCGATAATGACCCTCATGTACCGCCGCACTTTTATAGGGAGTTGACGAGAACCAAGGAAGGCTGCAAGCTGTTGCGGGATAAGGGCCACTTTGACGAGTTCGCATCCACAATTCGCGATTACGGGATGCTTTCGGACGATGCAGAGCTGATTCTCAAAGTCAAAGGATGTTTGTGGGCAGTCGGTAATGTTGGATCGATGGCACTTGGCGCGCCGTTTCTAGACGAATCCGATGTCGTTGAAAACATCGTCAAGATTGCCGAATCACATGAGATCATGAGTCTTCGTGGGACGGCCTTCTTTGTGCTTGGACTCATCTCTCGAAGTGTTCATGGACTTGAGATTCTTTCGGAATATGGATGGGATAGCAATACGACAATAATGGGCGATTCCCTTGGGCTATGCATTCCACAGGACTTGAACAAGCTCTTCTCCTACGAACCCTGGGTGCATGCCAAGGTTTCCGACATATTCATGAAGGGAGACCAGCGAATTGCTATCACAGCAGCCAAGACGGACGATGATCCCGTGAACAAACGCATTCTAGAACTCATTACCGACCTAGGCAACACGGTGCTCCAGAAACGCGCCATGGCAGAGCTGAGTCAAATCAAACTGAAAAAGACGCCAAATTTTAAACAGTCCGCTCTCTTCAAGAAAGTCATGACACTATTGGAGGCCCACCACTTCCGCCTCACGGTGCGCCGCTTTGTTATTGAGCTTTTCGATCGCAATGTTCTTAGACGGATTGTCTTCGAAGAGGATAGTGACAATGAAGGTATGGACAGTGATGATAACAGTGAAAGTGAAGTCAGGACAGAACGTCAGCGGAGCTTGAGCGACGTACCCCGCTCTAGAGCTTGAGTTGTGACGTTTGAAAGTTGACTCCTTGGTGACACGACGATGCAGCGGTTCGGCGGTGCTAGGGATATATAACATATTATTATGATTAAGGCCGGAGGCGTATTTACATTTACTAGGCATAAGAGGGGCAGGGCGAGAGTTTTACTTTCGGCAGGCGTTCCTACGTAGAGCGATTCTGCTTTCTGTACAAACAAATACGGCTAGGCGTTAGGATTAGCGAGCGTGAACAAGCTTGAATAAATGGAAGGGCTAAGTTTAACCCTGCTCTTTGAATTGTAGTGCAGCGAGGAGAATCAAAAGTGTTTGAGACTTTATTAGACTTATTTGTAGGTCCGTTTCTGTTTACTAGCGACCTCCTAAACCCCCAAATATAGCTCCTATTGTGACCTCGCGTAAAAGTATTATGTAAGGTAATTGATTATTTCCTGAGATCCCATGTCTTGTTTTGTGTATTAATATTTAGAAGTCCTTGCAAGGTGAAGTTGCTATAATTTTATAACTAGAGTTACTTGGACTATGCAACTTCTATATTGCCACTACTTCCTCGTTAACATTCCCAAGGTTCTACTTAGCAGCAGACCCTTAGCTAATGTCATCTAAACGGCTCGTTCTTTTTGGCTGCCAACATTGCCTATCCGTTTAACAGCTGCCCATTATAGTTGAGACTTGAGCATAATAGGTAGCCAAATTCCGTGAATCTCCTATTAGCCGACCTTTATTCCTGGTGCCCTGAGCCATTGTGCGTTGTTACAGGCTTGACTGTCATTACAGTTTTAGCATAGGTCAAGATTAATCACCGCAGAAAGATAGCATGGTGTAGGCAGCAGCAATGTGATAAAAGGTGAGAGATGCTTGTGGAAATATTTGGCTCGTTGGATAAGGTTTCTCTGGCCTTAAAGCTCCTCGAAACGCTATCAATATTTGATGGAGACATCGCCGCATCGAAGAGGCACTGGATATCAAGTTAAATCAAGTGACAAGCTACTTCGTTATGCCGCCACTTGATGGCCTGCTATTTTCACACTCCGGGCTTGATGACGGCCGCAGTCTGATATGGGCTTCGATACAGCTCAATAAGAAAATAACGAAGCATCTATTCCCTTCTGAAGTCTGCATAGTCCTCGCTATGCTACACCTTTGCTCACCGAGCCTCTGTACAACCTACACTTGAGGTTATCTCAATTGGCCACCTTGAAGCGGGTCGAATAAGCGCGTCCAATTTCTCATAGAAGATAATTGGAGTTGACAATCCTCTAGTTCGAGGTTCAACGTAAATTGAAAGAAAACCAACGGTGGGATTTGATGAGTGCAATTGAACCAGCTCAACTCCATGATATACAATACAACCTAACCAATGGCCCATCGATGTCAGGCTTTGTTTCCGTATAATACACATGCATGTCCCATATATGCCTTGCTTCCTATAAATCCTATAATCCAACCTCCTGCTTCCCGACAGCCTTCGTCGCCTTCTCCTGCTGCGGCCACTCGGCAATCATCTTCTTGCCGTTAAAGCTCACAATATTCTTCTTATACGGATGCGCCTCCCCCTCAAAAGCCTTCAGTCTCGCAAGTCTATCATCCCTCAGTCTATTCTTCGGTAGCATCCCGCTGACAGCCTTCCTCAGCACCTCAGCACCACCTAGCTTCGCCATTAACCCGTCCATACTGATTTGTTTCAAGCTGCCAGGTCGCGTGTTATGGCGATAGTATAATTTCTGCCAGCGCTTTTTGCCGGTGGTGTGGAGGGCGTTGCAGTTTGTTACCACGACGTAGTCACCGCAGTCTGTGGATGGGTCCCAGATAGGTTTGTGTTTTCCCATCAGGAGGATTGCGATTCGGGACGCGAGACGCCCGAGGGGTGGGGGTGTGACTTCGGTGGAATTGGTAGCGGGGATGGGTCGGATGGTGCTGAGAGCGTGATGGGGGGTGGATGCTGAGACGTGGTGCCAGGTACGGGAGTAGGCCAGTTTTGTCTAGGGAGAAGCGTGTTAGAAAGCGGTATTAGCAGACATTGTCCGGGGCGATGATATACCAGGCCATTAGTCTGTGACATCTTCGCTGCTGCTGGCCCTGAGGCCGGTTGGGATGCTGCGTGGTGCTGGATCGAGGATTGGGCCTTTGCGGATGTTGGATGTAGTGATATGATACTTTTGATGCCCGTGCCAAGCCCTTTTTTCCTTGAGTGGTACACAGCGACGGCACGTGATATATAGCTTGGTAGCGACAGCTCCGTTCCACGAGTATTTCAAAGCACCCCACTACTACCCGACCTCCGCTTCGGTACATATTCCGAGGTTGTGGTCATCCCATCATGAAGATAATAAAATAATATTGTACCATACTACACGACAGTCCTTCCCACGTTTTGGCTTATAATAGGGCGATCGTAGCAAAGTACGTTGAGCTTACTTCGCACCGTAGTCATAATGGCTATCACCACCCCGTTCCAGGTAAGTTCGTTCTTCTCCCGCAATCCCGGCGTTCTGTTGTGGGAGTCTAGTCACGTGTATTTCCATCGACTCTGATAATGTTCTAGACTCTCTTTGCGGTGCCCATGACCTGCGAGAGTTGTATAAATGATGTCTCTGGGTCATTATACAAAATTGGTGGTATTCAAAAGGTCGAAGCAAATTTGAAGGATCAACTCGTAACCGTCGAAGGAACAGGTTCGTCCCGTTGCAACCCGGGGGTAGGGGAGAGTGACCATGAAACATGGGATGAGGCTGATCTACGATTATAGCACCACCTTCGGTAATTGTGGCCGCTATTCAAGCCACTGGGAGAGATCCCATTTTAAGAGGCACAGGATCGTCAGACAGTGAGTTGTATGGAGAATTCTAGATCTAAGGACACCTGCTTAATTGTACTTCACCAAGGTGCTGCAGTCTGCATTCTTGAGACACATGCCACGACGGTATCAGACAAAGTTCGGGGGCTTGCGCGAATGGTCCAGGTCGCTCCTAACTTGACCTTGATTGATCTTACGATTCGTGGGCTGGCGCCAGGTAGATATTGGGCCACAATTAGGGAGACGGGCAATATCGTCCAAGGAGCTGTATCAACTGGTGGCATCTGGGCTGATCCCAAGGAAGGTGCCCTCCGACCTCGAGGCATCCTGGGGACGGTGCAGGTTGGTACGGATGGGGTTGGCAGTGTGTTTATTGACAAGCCGATTCAGATATGGGAGATGATTGGAAGGGGAATGGTGGTGTCAAAGCAGCATGAAGGCGAGGGCAAATTTGAGAAGAACGACGAGGATACACTTGTTGGTGTGATTGCGCGGAGTGCGGGGGTTTGGGACAATGACAAGACCGTCTGCTCCTGCTCAGGAAAGACGTTATGGGAGGAGAGGAAGGATGAGGTGAGCAGAGGGATGCTCTGATGATATACGAAAGTATCGGACGATATATGGGCTGCCAAGAGCATGTGGTGGGCTGATCAATGGCCGGCTGAATTGCATGGACTTTGGACTACTTCGTGCGGAGTAAGAGATGGATTTCGGAAGGAGAGACACATGAAGACACCAGGCATTCATTTGCATCAGATCTAACAATAGTCCCGTCAAAACATCAAGCTTTCATGCGCGTGGACTACGTTCCGGTCCCCTCCCGCGCCGTCTGTGCCATGAGCTGGCGGCGTAGAAGGGCTGGCAAAGGTGGGAACTTTGAAGACGAGGTGAGATAAGATGAGATGAGATCGTGGATTCCAAACATGAGGCCTGCTTAGCTCCGTTTCTATGTGTTCTGTTTGTGACGGCGGCCTTGTAAAATGGCGGCGCTGGTGCAACTTGGGGTTCAACTCGACCGGGCATCCTGTATTGTTGCACACTCCCGGAGATGGGGGTTCTGTGGCCGTCCAGTAGTAGTTCTGAGGAACGGGAGATTTCCGCTGGGGGCATTCATGCTGATTCCCTGAAATGGGGATCAAACGGCAGTTGAGGCGTAAGCGGGTTTCGGGGCAACCTTTGATACTGTTGCCAAGAGATCTGGACAGCACGTTGACACCGATCGATATCGGGTTCGGGACTACAGGGCCAGTAAGTACATGGCTATTCTATTATATTCTCTTATGCCTAGGGCTCCTTCTCGGAACCGCGGATGTGGGCGGGCTGGGGAGGGTATTGATCGGGTTGTTCGTTGTCGGGAGCCGGGCAAGTGAAGTAAGTAAGGACAGGTACTGTACAGTACGTAGTACTAGGAAGCGATATGTGGTACGGAGTGGTGATGGTGATGGTGATGGTGGTACGAGTACCGGCAGTGGTGCAGCATAGGCATAGATAGGTACGAGTACAGCACAGTACTACTACTGTATCTACGCACACGCACTGGAGAGGTGGTTGCGCTGGTGCCAGGTGGTGGTGATGCTGGTTCCTGCTCCTCAGTGCCGGAGCCGAGTCCGATCTAGCCCCCCTTCTTGGTGCTGTAAGGAGTAAAGATTTCATCTGCTCAATCACATATTCCTCGTACTATTACTATTCCGGAACGACGCCCCCCTAGAGAAGAAAGAAAGAACGAATATGTGTCTTGGAGTCTTGGTCCAGGCGGAGACCGAGATCCCTTTCGGATTCCCACCCCGTTGGCCGCCGCGATCAGGCCAAACCTGGCTCGTTCCGCCCTGCAACACGCCGCGTGCCAGAAGCGCTGGGCCCAGCGAACCAGATGGGCCGGAGGAAGCGCTCACGAAACACCAGCGAAGCCGATAAGACCAGAGAGCATCGAGTCGACCACCATCGCCATTCATTGATCATTGATCAGCATCGATTGATGTTGCCCAGCGGCGTGGACCAGCCCACGCGGCATGCATCATCCCCCATGTGGTCGGCTGGGTTGGGGCTCCACCAGCGCTGCCCGATGGGCGATGGGGATTGGGATGGGGATGGGGATCAGACTCGATCATGGATGAGAGAATGCGAATGCGACTCGGGGCGATGCTTGCTGGGTCGCCGGCACTGCAGCGACGGAGATCTTCAGGAGAACAGGCTCCCGGGACAGGCTTCTCTAAATCTTTGCCTAGGTCCTAGGTCCTAGGTCCTAGGTCCTAGGCCCTACCTGTAGGCTCGGGGCCGCTGGCTCGTCCATACTCCAATAATTCAAGCGTCCGTGAAGCGGGAGACGGGAGGACAACAATAGCCAGAGTTCCGTACTGCACGCCGTCCAGTTTACGCCGTATCACCGTACCAAATAGAGATGGAGATGGAGATGTGATGTGATGTGATGTGATGTGATATGATGTACGAAGGTCGAAGTACTGGGTGCTAATTTTCTGCATCGTGGGCCTTGGCTATCACGGTCATGATCGCAGTGGTCGTCCCCGGCAACTCTGGTGGTGTCTTGTCTGATGTTGGTGGTGGTAGGACGAAGTACTCAGTCGTCTATCAGTCTATACGGCATAGGCCTAGGCCTACTACTCGTACTACTGTATTATAGGGCACCTAAGGTAGGCAGGCATAGGGCATACTTATTAGTGGTCCGCACAGGCTTCGTGCGTATAGCTGGTAGGCCGCTGAAGAGACCGCCCAAGTTCCAACAACCAGCAACCAGCCATCCAGCCATCCAGCCATCCAGCCATCCAGCCATCCAGCCAAGGCCGAGTAACGAAGAAGAGTAAGTAATAATAGTAGTAACCGCCGGCGCTATCTGCTTTGGACGAAGTAAGTACAGTACTCGTATACTTCGTAGTGCTTTTCACGCGGTATTCTCCCTCCCCCGGCCTGCCAACCTGCCAAACCCCCCGGCCGCATGAACCAAGCCCTTCCACCCGCAACTCTGCTTGGACCTTGGGACATATCCTCGAAACCAGATGCACACAATCGTCCGTTTGTCCAGTCCGCCCATGGCGATTCGGCCACAACTCCTGTTACGCGCTGGGCGCACCAGAGAGACCCACCACCACTGTCACCACCGCCGCCGCCTCTCCGCTGCTTGTGCTGCTGCTGCTGCTGTTGCGTACCACCGCTCTCCTCTCGCTCCCTCTCCGCTTCCCAACTACTGCACATCCACATCCACATCCACACCTTTTCCCCAACCCCCAGTCCTTTACATTCTGTCACTCCTTCGCCACACATCTTCAATAATCTTTTACAGCCTTTGCTCATTCCTGTCTTTTACCTGCTCCCGTACTTTGGCGCCTTATTCCAATCACCCCATCCAAACCTGGTTGTGCCAGTCCAGTCGGCACAGTATATACACGAGGCGCCCGCCCCCCCCCCACTACCACTACCACTACCACTACCACTACCACCACCACTCCGTCTACGACGATACTACAGCGACAACCCCAAATTAATCAAATTGCGGCAGCCGGCACCGCTACACCACTTCCACCCATCGATCGCTCTATTCGCTATAAGACCAGACCAGGAGGAGAAAGGCTTTGGGAAGAAGGATTGGCATATTCGGCAGAGAGGCCCCCTCGGAGAACTTCATCACGGAGCCAACAACAAATACACTACACGTAGCGACGAGGCATTCGGGTACGGCGCAGCTTCCATATTGCGTCGCCAAACCACCATTACCTGCTGGTCGCTTTGTGAGCGACCGGCTTCTCAACAGGCCGTCATCGAGTTGGAGGAGGAAATCGGTGCTGGGCGTTGATCATGTCTCTGAAACAGGTGGGCGACAAACCAACACGGAGCCTTGGCGGGTGATGATGGCTCGATGCTTACTCTTGAATAGGAAATCGAGACTTGGGTGAAGGCGCTCGCTTTTTATGATGAAAATCAATTCGACGAGGCGCTGAAGGAGTTCGATGTCATCTCGGACACCTCCAAAATTCTCTTCAATTGCGGTGTGATCCATGCGACGCTTGGCGAGCATGAGAAGGCGGTTCGTCCCTTCATTCTGGATACCTTTTTCTTTAAAATAAAAATTTAGTTCCGGGCCTAATTATGTCTAGGTCGAGTGCTATCAGCGGGCCGTACGGCTGGACCAATACTTAGCCGTTGCGTACTTCCAGCAAGGAGTGTCAAATTTCTTGGTCGGCGACTTTGAGGAGGCCTTGGCAAATTTTAACGATACACTGTTGTATCTTAGGGGAAATAACATGATCGACTATGCTCAGCTTGGTCTTATTTTCAAGCTCTATTCTTGCGAGGTGCTTTTCAACCGTGGATTATGCTATATATACCTCCAGCAGAAGGAGGCGGGGATGCAGGATTTTGCTTTTGCTGTCAAGGAGAAGGTGGTCGAAGATCATAATGTCATTGATGACGCTATCCGGGAGGAGGCAGAGGTACGGTATTCGAGCCACGAAAGTCCGAAACTGGCTAATAGTCATAGGGCTACACTGTTTTTTCGATCCCCGTTGGCGTTGTTTACCGGCCGAATCAGGCAAAAGTAAAGAACTTGAAGACGAAGGATTACCTAGGTAAAGCGCGTGTGGTCGCTGCTTCGGACCGAGCGAATGCCTTCACGGGCTTCGCCGGGGCTGAAATGAAAAGGGTACATTCAACCTCCTGCTCCAAATCCAAACCCCATTGCTAACTTTATTAGGCGCTACAAGTTGAAGTTAAGGACGACCGACCTGCTGAAACCATATCTTACGCCGCCTCGAATCTTGTAAAGCCTGGGCTTCAGAGTAAAAGGCAACAGTCGGAACCCCCCCTCAACCGTAACGTCTTTCCACCAACCCCACCACCCGAGTCCGAGAAGTCCAGCACTTCGAGCTCTAGTCAGATGAGCCGCGGAGCTTCCGTCCGAAATGGCCCTAAGCCAATGCCCGCGAAGCTTGACATGGACAAGGCCCGGCCCCGCGAACGATACGAGGTTCGTGATGATGGTAGATCACCTCCCGGCCCCCAGCAAAGAATCGGAACTTCGCGAACAGCTTCCGAACCAAGAGGACCACCAGCAAGACAGTATTCATCAAGAGAGAGCCAATCATCCCGCCCACAGCAACAACAACAACGGAGGAGACGAGACGAGGAGGAGGATGACGAATACCCTGGCGAACTTTACGACATGTACTCTAGCGCTCGCAGCAGCCGAGGGCCCGGAAGGTCAAGGCAACAACCCAAATACATTGAGGAAGAGGATGAATATGCAAGCGATTATGATGACGGATCTTTTGACGAAGGTGAATTTGAGATGGTTTCTGCTCGGCCTCCTCCCTCACGAACACGTGCTCCCTCGAGCACGGGCCGTGGTCAGTCTAGACGGCCCGAACTTCGCAAGATTCGGGTGAAGGTTCACGCTGATGATGTGCGATATGTCATGATTGGAGCCGCCATAGAATTCCCGGACCTAGTAGACAAGATAAGGGAGAAATTCGGCATTCGCAAGCGTTTCAAGATCAAGGTCCGGGATGAAGATGTTCCCAACGGAGACATGATTACCTTGGGAGATCAGGATGATTTGGACATGGTCATTATGGGTGTCAAATCGGAAGCAAAGAAGGAGCGGTTAGAGATGGGGAAGATGGAAGTAAGTATTTCTGCATATGTGGTGTCGGCACTCCTGCTAACATGTCTTCTAGCTTTGGGTACAAGAGCTTTGATTTGACGACCTTGACGATATTTTCATTGGCGAGCCCTTCTAGACTCTATCTGCATACAATATACCAGCGAGCGATCTACGCATATCTAGAACGGGGTTGGAGTTTCTGTTTTTGTTTTCGTATATATAATTAGCAGTATGCGTCTGCGACGTCAACTTATGTGCTGCGCTATATCTACCTAGCTGGCGAAGATAATATACAGAGAGTATTCCGGATGAGCGGAGGCTGTAGCTTTATGATCACATTTCATCTATAACTCGACCCCTTCCCCTATCCTACGGTTCCCCCCCACCTAACTAGGGATCATTTATCTGCGGCCCCTCTGATTAATATCCCTGACTCCTACTCATTTATGCATTTCCTATTCAGTTCCCATTTGTACTATCCCCCCAGCCTCCTCCTCTACCCATAGGCATGCTCCTCATCTCGGCCAGCGACCAATACTTCCTCATATTCTCCGCCCCGAGCGCTACAACCTCGTCATCCAAATGTCTCAGCAGCACGTCGGCCCAGAACACCACCTTCTCCTTCATAACCGGCAACTCCAACTCCGTCTCCCCAAGTCTTACCTCGGCCAAGTAGCCCTGAAGCACTTCCATACCATCATGAATCCGGCGATGCTGCTCCAACAGCTCAGCGGTGTCGTGCTCGGGTTTGAAATCCGGCATCCTCGCTGCGAGGAGCGGAAAGACGTGCTGCTCCTCGATGGAATGGTGCATGGAGAGTTGGTGGCAGAAGTTCATAGTGAGGCTGAGGAAGTCCTCTTCGTCCATGTTTGAGGGGAGCTGGTTGTTGGTGCAGGCTGTATAGATGGTTTGCCATGTTCGGCGGAAAAGGCCGTGCTGTTTAAGGGACAAGGTGCCAGGTTAATAAAAGCTTGGGAATTTTCTATAGAGGAGAAAATCTAGTGGAATCTTGATGAGACTTTCGGTATATTGATACGTGGGCAAGGAGAAAGATGATTGTTTCATGCTCTGATAGCCAGTGCTCCCAGAAAAGTCTCTTAATAGAACAGGCAAAGGATATCTTATAATGAGTGACACATGGCCACTGTTCTAGTGACAGGTTTTCTGGCTGGCAATGAGTCCATAGAGAAACGGGAGAGCTTGGTTCTCGGTTGATAACCAGCACGATATATGATGGCAGTAAATAAATAGATATATAAAAGCTTTTAGCACTACTTACGACATGAGCCATATTCTCCGCTATTCCGTTATACGACCTGAATTCCGCCGCGCTGAGCTTTGGAAGGATTTCCCCATCCGGTTCCTTCTCGTCCGTTGCTGGTGGAGCCTTCACACTTTCATTTTTGCTTGAGGCTATAGCTCCATCCACCTGACCCGTCATCACGTTGGCGCTTTGTCGAGGATGGTGACTTTGCCGCAGTGCGCGCGAGGGTTGCTTATTGGTGAAAACGGCTCCGCATCTGGGTAGTAGTTGTACAGAACTAGTATGCTGAATTCGAGGGCGGCTTTTGATACTTGTATGGATTAACCTTGCTCGAGTAGCAATATTGCGGGGAAGCATGGCCGGCCGTATTTTAAGGCACCAGAAGACAAAAAGTTTATATGATTATTTATTGCGTATAGACTTCCACAAGACAGGCGTAGAAGAGCTCCCCCTCTGTTAACTTATGATTTTCTCCACAGGAACTCGGGATGTCCGGAGCAAAACACCAGGACGCCACAGCCCGGGGACCACGGAAAGGAGTTGGGCCGGGGCCATAGAACGGAACTCGCTCCGTAGTATATCACTAAAACCAAGACAGCGCACGTGATGGTGTACCTAGCTACGATATGGTAAAAGTTGCTAACGTTAATGTTGTGTGCGCTGGCCGCGGCCGCTTTACTACTTGACGCATTATAGGGGCATGTTCGGCGAATATACGGCGAGGCTAATACTGCTTGCCACAACCTGCACAAAGATGAGAATACCTGGGTAGAAGTTGCGTGATCGGTGCTACGGACGGAAGTGCTTCCTTTATTTCCCCTCAATGGACCTGCAAGCCAAAAGCTTATACGGAGTAAGCATCCTTTTTCGTGAGTAGGGAAACTATTAACGCACATGCGCATCGCTACACTTCCACATAGTTGCTAGTACCTATGCTCCTAAACCTCATACGAGTGAGTATCCCAAGCCATTTAATTCCAAGAAACCAAATTAGAGATGGATGGGAACAAGGCCCAGCCGCCCATTCCGCAACAACCAAGTCCAAATTGTAACCCCGAGACCAACGTTAAAGAAATCAAAGACTAAGGCGCCACCAAAGGTAATACTATGATAATGCCATGCATTCTCAGGAGTCATCCAATCCGGGTAACTGTAATAGCCTTGATTATAGTTAACTCACCATCAAAGGAGTGCAATAATAGTAGACAACTGACCAGCGATTCCAGTAATCCGACCGGAAATCGGAATACCCCAACATATGATAACTTACAATGTTATCAAGTCGGGCGGATGGACTCGCCACTGCAGAAAAAAGGCATTCTGCGGAGCAGAGAAACTCAGTACGTAGAGCTCAATGGATATTACATGAGCAGGAGTATTCCATCACCAGGTTCTAGTAGGGTAGAAAGCAGACTACCGTCGGGCCAGCCAGAGACCACCAGAAGGACTGGTGGGCCATTCCTGGTGTAATAATACCATCCAATGGCTTAAACATCCAGCTCGGCCGATGACGATGAAGTAGCCGGACAACACAAAGGTCACACAGTTGAATGTAACGTGCAGTCATCATGAAAAAATAGCTCCTCGCCTCTCTCCATCCGCCACCGATTTGTCGCCTCTAACATCCCCGGCAACCCTTTAAACAACCACCTCCATTTCCTCAGAAACCCTTCCGACATCTCCCACCCCGTGATGTCCCAGGGCGGCGACCACGCAATAATGCCGCGTCGCTCGACCTCGTCGTCGGGAAAGCCCTCGTACAGCCCGCCGATACAGTCGGCCCACAGCTCGTCCTCGTCGAAGGTGCCGGCGGCCCGGATCAGGCGGTCTCGTCCCTCGGGACACGGGAACATGTCGATCCAGTCGCCGTGCGGCACCGTTTGTTGAAGGGTGGTGGGCAGGAGCGTTGAAGGGAGTAGTTCGGGCTTGGTAGGGTAGGGGATGACGTGGATAACCTCCTCATCACAGTCGAGCGGCGTGACGAGGATGCCCGAGATTAGAGTGCGGTTGACGGCCAGGGCGCGGAGGGCGTTGAATTGGAGGAGTGTGATGAGGTGGTCTGGACAGAGGGGGAAGACAATGTTAAACTGCTCTTTTCTAGGTTTATCTAGCAGCAAGGGATTTCTCGCATTGTATAGTTGCTTGATACGGGATGCCGGGACGATGGAGACGGATTGCTGCTCAATGTCCCAGCATTCCACCAGCGCTTCTGATTTGATCAGTGTCCCGGTCGCGGCACTGGATACTTCGACTTTCTTTGCTAGGGCTTTGCGTTTTCCTACTGGACTGTTAGTTTCGATAATTGGGTACCCCTTGATCGGACTGGTCCTGACTCCTGATTTGGACGAAAGAGAAAACAAGGCCCTACTTACGGTATGCCCTTGTGTTGAGTCTAGTCTGTGCCCGTCTACGTGCTGCGGCATCCTTGGTCCCAGTCCAGTCGTCTTCCCTGCTTATCGCCTGTACGCAGTGAGCAAGTCACGTCGTCTTGGTGATTGAAGGCGGCCTAGTGCGTACCTCGGCCAATTGTAGCATCGACGCGAGTCGGATGCGTGGTGCTGTTGAATTTGCAGGCTGATGTGTGCTAATCATGATGCTGGGGACGTTGGAATTGCGGTGAAATTGGTGATGAATGAACCATGACGAGGCTGACACCCGGGAACGGAGGAATTGATATACGAGTGCCTACTACTCCGTAAGAACGTGTTCCGCTAATACAGTATCTAACTTGGGACCAGGTCTAGCGTCATGCAACCTGCTCACATTATGGACCAGGATCACGAGCTCCAGCATCGTACACCCCTTGATTGACAAGCACAGCGTTATGGTTTACCTGAGGGTGGCTGATTTGGACAGTGGCTAGAGATTCGGTAGTGAGCCCCACGCTTCATGCAGCTGGCTCACTCACTCACTTAGTCCATCTCTTCAATGTGTCCATGTCGAATGTGACGTGATTGGTCCAAGGGTCATGCAGCTTGCTCACGATATCTGATACTGGGAATAACATCCAAGATCCAGGTATCTCGGACATTGTTCAACAAGAGCAATATAAAGATCGTAGTAATCCCTTAATTTCGACGTGTCTTTTCGTATCATCAAAAACATATTCGAGTAGAACTCAATCCAAGACATTGAATTATCTGTTTCTTCGTATTACACCTTCATATATTGACTCAAGTACTCGTTTTGAATATGACTTTCCATCCCGACACTCTCCCCGATCTCAAGGGCAAAATATTCATAGTCACCGGTGGGAATTCCGGCATGTGAGTCTCCCCTCTCCCCTCTCCCCTCTCCCCTCTCACCACGAAGCCCGAATCGCTGATCTCACCAAACACACACAGAGGCTACTCCACCGTAGCCCACCTAGCAGAACACGGCGCCCACGTTTACATGTGCGCCCGATCCCCAGGGAAGGGCACAGCAGCCATCGCCAACATCAAGAAAATCCACCCCTCGGCCGCCATCGACCTCCTGCAAATGGACCTCATGGACCTCACCAGCGTCGTCGCGGCCGCCAAGCACTTCCTCGCCCTCGAAACTGCCCTGCACGGCCTGGTCAACAACGCCGGCATCATGGCGACGCCCTTCGAGATGACCAAAGACGGCCACGAGGCCCAGTGGCAGACCAACTACCTCGCGCACTGGGTTTTGACGGGGCACCTGCTTCCTCTGATGCTGCGGACCGCCACGACGCTTCCTCCCGGCAGCGTGCGCATCGTCAACCTCACATCGTCGGGCCACTTGGGCGCACCCAAGGGCGGCATCAACTTCAAGGACCTGTCGCTGAAGGATAGCGGCCCGTGGGCGCGGTACGGGCAGAGCAAGCTGGCCAACATTCTGCACACCAAGACCCTGCACAAGGCGTACGGCCCCGGCTCTCCCAGCGCGCGGAGCCGGGCGGGCGAGATCTGGGTTTCGTCCGTGCATCCCGGGCTCGTGGAGACGAACCTCGCCACGGCGGTGGGGGAGTCGGGGTCGGGCATCACGAGCGTTCTCGCGGTCTTACGCATGTGTGGGTTGTTATGGCCTGCCGATAAGGGGTCGTGGACCAGTTTGTTCTGTGCAGCGAGTCGGGAGATGAAGGCGGAGCAGAGCGGCACGTACCTTGAAATTTTTGGGCGGTTTGGGGAGCCGTGTTGGCAGAGCGGTGCGGCGAAGGATGAAAAGCTTGCAGAGAGGTTGGAGGAGTGGACTGAAAAGGAAATGATGAAGGAAGGGTGGGTTCGGTAATAGCGTCAACTGGTCTGGTTTTGGTCTTTTTCGATTATTATATTAATAGATTTAGATTTATTGTTTTATATTATTATATAACGTGGATGGATATGTACTATACTGTATAGCGAGCGGGCCACGACGCCGAGCTAGCCACTTTAACCTGCCAACGCGTTTATCCAACCTTTTTCTTAATTTTCTCAACAACTAATCATAGCAAAGTTATACAACCAAGTAGACTTAAACTTAGCCCTCCAAGCCCTCGAAAAAAACCTGAAACTTAGTATCCGACAAGCAGCGTGGACGTACTGTACAAAGTCCCCCGAAGTACTCTCCAGACGCGTAAAACAGCATACCTTCCCGACGCGATATCATGCCTAATTTAAAGATTCTTACAGAATTAGAAGAAGAGGTTGTTGTTAAGTACATAATCGGCTTAGATACGTGGGGATTTCCCCCCCTATCGGCTCCTAGCTCCTGTTATAGCGGAGGAGGGCCATACCGGCCCATACGAGTATGAGTCTAAGTAGCGAGGTGCATCTTTGTGATACAGCTCGCCATATGAGCTACAACAGTCACACATAAGATATGCAAAACAGCTTTGAACCTTTTTGCATACGATGTCTGTCAAATGGTAAGCTAGACTTCCGCCTCGCAGCTGATACAACTTTGCTTTTGACCATGGAACACACGGAGCCAACTTTTGCTAATTCCTCTCCAATGACTCAACAACTCCCCATGGGAGCAGAGCTAGGCAGATCGACAAGTGTGTATTACACTTCGCTGTTTATGAGGATCCGAATTTATAGAATGGACTATGAGTATTAAACCGGTCAAGCTACTTAATATATGACCTATAACTCTCAAGCTATATTCCTCGATTTTCCCTTCTACGTGGTCCGGATTCGCTTCCAGACTTTGTTGAAAGTTGCGAACCTGCAGCTATGCTTTTCCTTGTCTAGTGTAGTGGCTTTAATTTCCCCGAGCTGAGTAAGAATGTATGATATCCTACCGATTCACCGTTGGTTTTAGCCGAGCTGCTATGGATTCGAATGCAGATATTCACCGAGAAGACCACCAAATATAAAAGTATTGCACATGCTATTATTTCTGCTTATGCTCACTGAACAAATAGATTGACTATGTACAGATATAGAGTTGAATTTTAGAATACTCCTGATATTCCTCTACCTAGTAGATGATCTTCCATTATCATCAGGTATACCTTCATTATCCCCAGGGCCTGTGTAGGTTCCGCTGCGTTTTGTTGCATGACGAGTTCGGCCTTTAAGGATATTCCCCTTGTTGATGGCTTCAGTATCATCGTCCTCTACGTATCCATTGTCAGTGTAGTGGCTAAGGGCAAGTGAGGGCAATGCCTACGAAGTCTCGCAGAAGAATTTGGTTTGTTTCTTTCACGAGGGTGGTCAACCTCCGTTTCGTCCTTTATAATGGGAACTGGCTCGCCTCCTTGCCTCGGGTTCACGTAGTCATTATTGGTAGTGACATTGCCTTGGAGGAGCTCTTCGGTCGGAATGTCTTGTGAAGGAGTATATGCCTTATTGGGTTTATTAGACATGATGATTCTAGGTGAAAAATAAGTTTCTTTAGCGGTTGGGTATGAGATTGTACAACTGGGAATATATTCTAGAATGTTTGTAGGTTTGTTGTGTTGGCACTCGTTGGGTCTGGAGATGGGAAGATCTAGGTGGTATAAATGGGGGCGCAAGGTGATATCGTAAGTGCGTGACGGAGTATGGTCTGTGTATTCGCCATCTACTCAAGATGATGTAACAGCTAATTGAAGTAGAGAGTGCAGATACGCCTTAATATGACTCGATAGGTGGTCCGAATTTAAGATCAAATGGCCTCGCTATCAGAGACTTGAGTCACTTCACCAACCATTTGGTTCTATTCCACTCTGGCTCTCAAAATCCTCACCATTTCTTTTGCAAGTATTAGCGAACCCTCCCAATATTTTCTCAGAAGCTCTACTATGAGTGACATCAGAGATTTAGGGTAGGCTTCAAATCCGGAGTAGTCGGGGCTGTATCTTGGTGCCTCGAGACTCCCTTCCGGTATTTTCGAAAGTATTCTAAAACTCTATACCTGTGCAGGGAGGAGGACTTATTAATAGCGCATATCCGAATGTTATCATTTGTATTTGCCTGCTCATCTCGTTCTATGTTGCTTTTAGACATTCTTCTTCATAGCGAGATGCGATTCATTCCGTCTGTATTTCGGTTATATCATACTACTAGAGTCATGCAAAAGTGTATTTGCTGCCGGTATCGAGGAATGTTTCAGCAGAGTTATCGGGAACATACGGAACAAGTGACGCAAATTCGTCCATATATTGCAGCATCAGAGTAATGTTTGCTTTTTACCAAGAAGCGTGGTAATAGTTTCCGTAAGGGGTGACGTTTGGTCGAACCAGAACGAATTACAAAGGCTGTGATGACGGCCTTAAGCAAGCAATGTTTCACTTATAGCTGTTGATAAGACTAGTTAATAGTGTTACTGTGACATCAGGCTCAAATCGAGAGCATAAATACTCCCCTACTTCCTCGAGTATGATTCTTACCTCTTCAGATCACGTTGAAATATTACCCAAAGCTCCTTGGCGAACGTTAAACACTAGCCCATATCTCTTATATCCTACCGAACACTGTACGCTAGTTACACACATCATGGCTCCAACCAAGAACCAAAACCCCGGCAACTTCGCCAATAGGCCCCATGATGAAGTAGAAGGAATAGCTCGCAAGGGCGGTCAACACAGTCACTCGGGTGGCTTTGCTCACATGGACCCAGACAAACAGGTCAGTCGCATGTTAAGCCGTACGTAAGTTGGAGTGCTGGATATAGTGCTGACGTTTCTATTTTCTATAGAGAGAAATCGCTTCAGAAGGTGGAAGAGCCTCTAGCGGAAAGTTCACGCCTGGCAGTCAGAAAGCGAGAGAGGCGGGAGCCAAGGGAGGGGCTTCGGGGAGAAGTCATTACGAGGAGTAAAATTGTGGACTGATGTATGATGAAATGAAATGAAATTGTTAGTTGTGTATGATTATGAAGGTGTATGTCAAACGTTATTTGTAAGAAATGAGAACAAATGGCTCAGATAAAAACCTCAAATCTGTATGAATATTAATATGATCCTCCCCGAGCTGTGTTATACTCATAGGGGATATCGAACCCTCTGTATTGATTAGGGTAGGGTATATATTTGACAGTAGCTTAACTATGCGTATAATACGAGGAATTGGCCATCATAACCCGATCGCTGATTCCTATAACTTATACAACACGTTGATTTAGGTATACGAAGATTTATCTTTATTTTGTGTTGTCTAAATCATAGAACGGGGCTAGATCCGACCCGTGTAATATCTGTATGATTAAAAGTCATACTATTATTATGCTTTGGGGCATAACCTTTTTACTATATATACTCTCCTGCAATTTGGTTTATATGTTCCTAGTATCAGTTGATGGCGTCAGTCCTGCTCAACCGGAACTTGGGGGGTGCGTCCGATTTACGAGGCTATGACATAACGCAATATTTAGGACTTCGCGAGGTGGAGGCCTCTGTTGACTGGGAACGCGCAGTTGGGGGGATAATGCCTTGCCGAGATTGTATATACCACTTGTTAAAGAGCACCTCTATGTATAAAATAACCTCTGCGGCATTTCAAACTTGTCTTCGTCCCTCGCAACAGGTCTCATATCTCTCAGACACATTATCTCAAGGGCCCATTCAGCGATGGGCGGCTCAGTAATTTCAGTTGCCATCAAACTGGAATCCCCAACTTGTATCCCTTAATTTATATAAAAGCATGTCAAGGATTTAACAAAATACCTACGATGATTTGCAAGGTATATTTAGAGGTGAACACATAAAAACCTGGTTAGGGGTCACACCTCCTACCCCTGGGAGGTAGGTACGGATGAAGAGCTAGGATATACAAACCTTAGTCACATGACTATATCCCGCTTGACTGCCCTACAGAGGTATATAGATCATAATAAGCGATTATGGTGCTAAGGAAGACAAAGGCGGCCACTTGGCTAAGTGGTTCGGGTCAAATTATCTTCTGGAGAGGATCGATAGGGCCGAAATCGACAAAACACGACAATAAAAGAAATCGATAAAAAGCGACAAGAGATGTAGGCAATCGACGGGGCTGAATTCTTTTGCTTGCAGGGTATATAATAATATTCTTGCCTCTTTTTCCTGACTTCCTCTTTTCCCTTTATAACAGATATCGAGATACTTCAGTTTCTTCACGTGGCCAACCCGAGTATTGTGGGTTGCGATTTGGTGAGTGAGGCCACCGCCTACCTAGGCGAATTGGCTACTGCCTGTGTACCTGATCAGCCTCTGTTTCTGTGTTCTGTAGGGGTGATTGATTGCATTTGCCATATATTGGGATTGCGACGCGTACAATACTGCTACCCGTGTCCCTAATCTGATTTTGTCCTTCCTATTGTCTTTACCTTTCACTATCCACCATTACACCGCCCTTAATATTCACTTATAGGTAGCTGGAAAACAACCTGTGTTTATATAGAACGCATTATAGTAGAATACGAAGTAATTAAAGCCGAAAACTTCCGGAGTAGGAGGTGAAGCGAGTACCTACGTAGTAAAGTCCAGTTTGCTACCCCCGTATCGATCCAGCTTTACTAATATAGCCTTTTATTCGGCTCACTTTGGTTTTCTTTCTTTCTTTATACTCGAGTAATTGCATCATAACATGAATTCAATTGTACCGGCAGCAAAATAAAACGAATCTAGATTCAACTCCGTACCTATAGGTACCTTGGCAGGCAACACAACACTTCTTAATCCCGGGCAAGCACGTGGTATGCTAAAATCGCAACCGAGCAAAAGGGGGGAAGGGGGGGAATAGATACGTACTTCGTACTCGTACCAAACCCCATAAGGAAGAATTCGCGTTCGCTACGGAGCACGGCCGCTATGATAAACCTAAAAGTGACCTCACCACCCAACCTCATCTCTATGCACACTTCGTACACACTCAACAAGAGCGCACAATGCAATGGACACGCATCATTGATATAGTCGGTAGCCAGCAGTTTCACTGGCGGCTGCGGCATATGAGACAGTAAGCACCTGACCCCCCGTTGCTCAGTGGGAGTTGGCATATGGGAGCAGAGGCAAATATTCTACTCTGCGGTAGGTAAGTGGCACGGAATTGGAATGGAGATAGGGATAGTGGTGGGCAATGGAGCCATGCCCATATTACGTCACATCCTTATCTCTGTTCTGGTGATTCTCAATTCGTACTTTATCCAATGACGTAGCTTAGTGGCCATTTCAGACCCGGTTTATTTGCTTCAAGATTTTAATTTCTAGAGGTGTTTGCCAGAGCCCTATCAATTTATTGTTCCACTTCGAGATTTAGACAATACACCATCTCCAAACGCATCTCCATTCCCGTTCCTATCACTGCTCACTACTCATTTTTCACTACTCACCACTATCTACTCACCGTCGCAATGCCGCGCAAAGTCTATCTCACCGCAATCGACCGCCAACCTAGCATCGCGACCGTTGAACTGCCCCTCTCCAACCCAAATTTCTCCAAAGAAATAAACCTAGAGGTTGGGGGTAGTATATTTGTATCCTAAGTGCAAGGGCCTAAACAAGCTGGGCCGATGTAGCACGAAACTGGCGAGGAGAAGATGGCCTTTGGTATTCCAAAGCAGACGGGCGCTGATGGTATCGCACCACATGAATGAAGGCAGCAACTCTTATACTTCAAGGCTTACGCCTTACGATTTAAAGGCGAGCTGGAGGATAGGAAGATAAGGCTAAGTGGCAGTTAAAGTTGTGTTATTGGGGAAATAACAAACAGTTCCTTGTAGCTTTAGCAACGTGGGACTTTCAAGTGGCGATGCAATGGTCGTTCCTAGAGTTGCTGAAAAGGTTTCTGGTGTTATAATTGCTGGGGATGTTGATGGACGTGGAGGGAGTCCTGGGTGTGGCCTGAAAGGAGCTATCGATGCCTCTTCTACTATTATCGATGGTGGAATTCAGGCTCCAAGTGGTGCCCCACTCGGTCCCACAGTTTCCAACCTTCTTTTATCAATTCACATTGAATTTGGTCCGCCGGTTCCGAGAATTTTATGACTCGATTTTTGGTGGTTGAATCGTATTCCTTTTTCAAGAGCTAGAACGGTTGTTGCACAGGAACAGTATACCTCGTCACTGTCTCTAGGTTTCCCTGCAAACCATTTTCCCTAACGTGTTCCTAATCCGAGTAGTCCATCCTTTATTATCGTCGCTGTTCGACTGTGGGCTAATGATATAAAGGCAAGTGCCTCAAGCATCGATACATTGCTTATAGATAACATAGCTGCCGGTTCATTTGTTTTCTTCGAAGTACCACGCTGTACCTGACTGGTGATACGACGAGGAGGAAACCCGAGAGTGATCGCATTTAAAAATCTTTGATGTCTATGTGGATCACTACCGGGGCTTCGTCATATTTGAACTTTGCTGTAAGAGCCACCTATCCGCTCCGATGCTACGCTACGCAAGTGCAGTATTGATCCTGACGACATCGAAGCACTATCAACGCTGTTGCCATAATCACCTTATTCACGGCAACTACGGAAAACTAATCTTATATAACGCAAATGAAGTCCCACGGTGTGTATAATACCAACTTGCACCCTCAATGCCGCAGAGTTATAGGCGTTGTTCTCCCTAACCTAGTTTATTTCTGAGATTCTATTTTGGCCATTGATAGGACATTGCTAGTAGCATCATGTTGCTCAACATCAGGTATCTCGCCTTCTTTGGGGTGGCGGTCGCGATTCCAGACGAGAGGGTAAGGCAAGCTTCTGCGAGTTCGAGCCGTTCGAGTTCCATCAGCAGTATTCTCAGCTCCTTTTCAAGCGCGTCGTCGTCTTCAGCATCGGCGTCAGCGTCGGCTTCGACGTCGACGTCAACTACATCAAATTCAACAGCATCAAATCCTCAAGGAGCAATCAACACGACCATCCTAGCACCAAGCATTTCTCATCTGCCACCTGGCCCGAATGCAACCTCGTACCCGTCTGATGGGAAACTTCACGCCCCTGAACCAGCACCATATACCCCAGCAGGCGGCCTGGGCACGAATGGCAGTGAGCCGGTCTATGTTCCACAGTCGGATTTTGACTTCGAGTCATTGGTGAGTATTTGAGAAGCCCTTAGCTCACCATATGTCGCTAATATTATTCCCTTCAGGCGCTAGTCCTTTATCAAGAATACATAGAGCTGGATCTCTTCCGCAGTGCGTTGAAACGATTTAGCGTCCAGGAATTCGAGGCGGAGGGAATAAACTCAGAGTATCGTGAACTCATACGGTTCATGAGTGATCAGGAAGTTGGCCATGCCACGATGGTCGCAAATATACTAGGGCCCAAGGCTCCCCAGCCCTGTAATTACAGTTATCCATTCACCACTGTCGGCAGCTTCATCGATTACAGCCAGAAAAGCACTCGATATGGAGAGTCAGGTGTTCTTGGCTTCCTCGCTCACTTGAACTCTCGACCAGCAGCAAGTCTACTATCGCAGTCCATCACGACGGAATCCCGACAACAGGCCATATTCCGTCAATTCAAGGGTTTATTCCCGATGCCTATTTACTTCGTCCCTGGAATCCCGCAATCCTGGCACTGGACTCTCTTGGCCCCAAGCATCTCCAGCTGCCCCTCCAACCAAACACGACTAATTTGGCAAAATTTCCCCGCCCTTACGATCGGCAACAATCCAAACAGCAGCAATAGCGGTGGAGTGTTCAATACGCCTGCTATCTCACATAACCTCAGCAACCCCTTGACTTATCCAGGACGTGAAGTCCAGCTCTCCTGGGAACTTCCGGGGAAACCAGTGGGACCTGACAAGTCCTACATTACCAACACGACTGCTGGTGCGCCTAAATTTGTTGCTTGGGTGTCGTCATTGAATGTGACTTACTCGCCGTTGAAAACGATCAACAATACTTCCGGAACGACGATCCAGCCCAACACAACAACTTTAGGCGGCGCTCCTGCTATTAATGGCACGATGTTCATCGCGGTTACGGATACAGATCTAGTTGTTACGCCGTTCAATCTCAGTATGATCAATCCACATGTAGTTGCTGGGCCGGCATTGTACCAAGCTGGATGAATTGAACTGGGAAAAGCATGGGAATCCAACCGATATGACCGGAGCACGAGGATATCTCTGTATAGATAGCCTCTCTTGGAGTGTATATAGAATCAAATTAATTCACTTAATACAGCTATTTAATGAAAATTGCAACGCGTTTCTTCGCTAGCAGGCTTTGGTATGTGCTATACCACCTAGAAGCTAAAATAACCCCCCAAAGCCACATAGTTTCGAGAACCTTCCCCTGATCCTCGGCTGAATATCGGAAAATTGCCCTGTCCCATTTCTAAGAAAAAAGAGAGCAGCTATAGGAACATGCCATTTGAACCTAGCATTCAATTGATATATAAAAACTGTAACCTATAGATAGTATCATATATTGAAGTATTCAAATTATTTGCTACAGCTATGATAATATGATAAAAGACTAACGTCTTGAGTCGGTATTTAATCTAGGCCATAATGCCATCGACAACACGTTTGACCAGGAAAGCTAATATCCTTTCTCGAATATATCAAAATATATGGATAACTTGCTTTTCTAGTTTTCCTAAATTTAGCTAATTTTTTTATTCTGATATACCATCGCCTTGATACTGTTTGTGCACCTCTACTAGTTAGTGCATGTAGTTATTAAATGTCCCTTCACATCGAGTAGGACTTATTCTATCTAGGCGGCATGACGTCGCATGAGTGTTAATATTAGACAACGAAGATATAATTTGAACCAAGTTCGCCATAGGCAACAAACTATAAGATGTGGCTCTTAAATTACATTCATAGGCTTGTTGATTACACTCTTAGTTTCGTAAAATTAGTACATAGCCGAGAGATCACATGGTAGACTCTCGATCGCAAAACCGGCTAGTACAAATGAGGGAAATAGCTGGCGTGGAAGAAGTTAAAGCTCTTGTTACTCTTTAACCCATTTATAGAATGTATCGACAATACATAATTATTGCGCTTGTGGAATCATGAAAAGATAGTTGAAGTGGGTAGGCCGCAGAAAGACCGTTGAACCTTAGTCATCGGCCACTCAAGTTTATATGAACGTCTGGCTCTTCAGACGTATTTAACTCTTGCGCTTATTATCTCAGGGTTCATATTTCGCAGCAAATTCAATTGACTCCACAAAGTTTACTCGCCCTCACAAGTTCACCACCATGTCTTCAACGAAGCTCGACTTCGAAATGACGCCCGAGCTCGAAGAGATCCTCCAACGCGAACTTCGAGAACCCGGTCGCTCTCTGCTACACCCCTCCCTGAAACCCAATACACAACTATATGGCTTCAAGATGTAATCTGGATAAGTGCTTGATAAACTCTAAAGAGAGAAGACTCCTCAGAAGGAGAGCTCCAGGATTACTCTAAATACATGTAATGAATAAAGAGCCTGCAGAGCTATGCAGGTTTCCGAGCAATAAACAAGCAATCAACGGGAGGAACGGTGATTCCAGAGTCTACTAGAACCAACTTTTCAGGGTGGTTTATGATGCGGAAATGAAACTTCCTGAGCCTGATGATAAGAAAGCGATTCTAGCATGGCTTGGGATTAATGAGAGCGTTCCTGAGAGCGTGTTAAAAGATTACGAAGAACGTCTTGCCGGCGATGTTCCCGAGCTATATGGACTAGTGTTGTATCAATTATAGATACCAGAAGCAACCTTGGTTAATCAATTTGTTATGATATTTCTTCTCGGAATTGGCTAGGAATGGGACCTGAATGAAGCCGAAGATTTCGGTATGTAACATTCTTATCCAGCGTCTGATCGAATCGCCACTTGTTAATTTATATTGAATCCAAAGAAGGATATGTGAATTCGGTATTTGGTATAGGCTTAAGGCCCGAATTTGCATTACTATGTGGAATGCATCCGGAGAAAGGATGTACAGTGGAAGAGCGGGAACGATGGCATAATCACGCTATCGCACCATGTCGAGGATTTGTTCAAAGAATACGCTTCTGTGCTGATGCAATTGTGGAGGGATAGAGCAGAGAATAGATAAGTGGGAGTGGATTACGTTTGGTGGAGGGAATGGGGGCGTCCGGATTCATATCAATTTATTGCCTATACAGTCCGCCACTCACTTTCACTTACGGAGTAATAAGGTAATGAGAAGACTTGCGAGATGCTTACGTTCAAAGCCCACCCCCAATAAAAGCCGAGAAAGTAAGAAAAACGTTGTGCCGTCAGTTACCCGAATGAGTTGAAAAGACGTCCTCGTTCGGCTATAATGTTCCTACTACCGACAGGAAAGGGTGTGAGAAATGATGCTATGACTTCAGAGACTTTCTTCGAGAATAAAACCATGCAAAACCCCGATCGAGCCATGAATAGGGGTACTTGATTCTCTTCGGCTTAGCAATATCGCTCTCGAGGGAGCAGATGGCAAACTTTATCTCGAGGCCGATATTTTTGGAGGCCTTATGCCGTACCACGCGGAGAACGGGGGTCAGCGGAAATGCTTTCACCGAATCGGCGTGGAACTCAGGAACCTATCTAAATGGGCTTGGCCGTCCTCGCTCTAGGAAAACGCATCCACTTCTAGGAGAAATCTTTTGGCTGAAGCAACACGGTAGGGATGCATCTTAACCATCCGGTTCATTATTATATATCCTCAACTTCAAATTTTACAAGTAAGGAACACTTTGTCTCCCTCCCCTTCAAGTCCAGCATGCGGATGAAATTCCACCCAGGCGCCACATACATGATCCTTACTGCGGCAACCGCAAAGATTGGATTGCTGGCAAAGCTATCATCGCTTTTGATCAGCATACGAAGGAACACCAGCTCGTTGTCCTCATATTCCCATTCCAGCGTCTCGTTCCAGACCGGATCTGTTGGCGGTGGGTTCTCGCCTTTGTGCAGGAAGCCAAGCTTGTGGTGCTTGTAGGGCACCGTTTTGCGTTTGGGTGGATTATTCTCCAAGTCATCTGCATGAACGAGCGTGCAGGTGACATACGGCTTGATGTCGTCTGCTTCGCGGCCTTCTGGGAGTGGTACGTCTGATGCTCCAGCGACGTGGAAACGCAGCTTCTTCCTCTTGCCCGTGTTAAGCTTCCCGTCGCCACCAGCGCGGAGGGCCGCAGGCTTTAGCACGTATCCATCTGAGCCACTGAATAGCGCCTCGTTAAGCTGCACACTGGCACCGAAAGATTGCCAGTTGAGTGCGCATATCTGGGCTCCGACACCCCAGAAGGGGACCGGTTTGAGGTTTTTGGACGAGATGCGGGTGCCCTTGGGATACACGCGCATGAGATGCTGCGCATTGTGGCGAGCAATCTTTTCGCTCTCAACCGGCATGTGGGATGCCAACCCGGACTCCGAAATGTTTATGAGATGATGGTGGGGGCCGTTTTCGAGCTCACCTTGAACAAACCATGAGCTGTTGCTAGGCTTCACTGACTGGGCGTAGATGCCTAAGTCGGCGAGTTCCGACACGATGCCGGCGGGAGCGGCAGCTTTCTTCTTTTCGTTGTAAGCTTGGTGGGCTTGCTTTTCTTCTTCGTCCTCGTCGCTGGAGCTAGTATCGATCTCGTTGGGAAGGTGGTACTCAACAATGACACAAACTTTAGATCCGAGCTCTTCGAGGCTCACATGGTCGTCGGTACCCTGCTGCTCTTGGTGGCCTTTTTGTCTAACGGCTTGACTTAGGAGACGGTCGCCCAAGACCTCCTTCATGATTTGAACAAGACGCAGCTGCCCGTGAGCGCTACAGTGATTTTCAAGGGACAAAAGAATGGGTGCTGCTCGGTAGGCTTGTTCATTGATCGACTCGGCTGCCTCCTGGTCAACGACATCGCGGATGGTCTCGCAAACTGAGCGGAAGGTGATATGGGATACGAGTGTGTACCCGTGCGTGACCTTGGGCTCCTCATTATTCTCGTCGTCGTCCCAAGCGTCAATTTCAACGCAACGCGAGCCCGTTTTGAGCGCGGTCTCATAAGCATCGGCTGAAGAGCTCCCATAAAGCTGATGGGCGATCAAGTAAGTGTTATGGCTCGAGCTGATGAAGTAGTCGGGCAGTGGGTGTGACCTGTCTGTAACGGACGATGGGACATTGATATGTGGCTTGTCAAGGAGAGCCCGTACTGCTTCAGTCGGCTGATCGAAGCTGTCTAGGCCCGCGTTTTCCGTGGATAGGATTTTCTCATGGACGAGGAATGACTTTAGGGCCTGACTGACTCTGAGTTGATTCTTGGTGATGGCAGTTTGGCGAGCACCGTGGCCGCCTCCTGCGACGGTGGTGGAGTCGATCTCCCCTCCTACGTCGTCGTCATCGTCTTCTCGTTTCGACTTTGAGAAATGGTTTAATTTGGCTAGGCGTGAAGAAAGCATCGAAGGCAACCGTACGGGGTCGGACTCAAATTCTGAGAGTATTGGCACAGTATGGTCTAGCCCAGATGAATTGTATACGATGAGAGGTGCTCTTCGCTCGACTAAGACTCAGCTTTGGAGGGGTTTGTTGGCGGGGTAGTGCTGTGGCCTTGGAACCTTGGCGCGCTGGAAACAGACCGCACTGCAAAAGCAAGTTGTACCCGAAAGCCAAACGGACTGAGAGACCAGAACCCTAGGCTTGGTGCAGATCTGCACTGCCGCAGTTCAGGAAACGGAAGTGGCATTTGGTGGGGTCGTCCTTCGCCCGTGACTAAACCAGTATTCGAACTTGCACCGCTGTACTGGACTGGACTGCCGAACAGCACCGTAGAATAGAGCTATTCGCGCCGCTACTAAGTTAAGAAAAGTACTACATAGTATATTCCCCTTACTTAGTATAACTTTACTATTAGGAACACTATACCCTATTTTATATAAATAGTAGAACTCCTAAAAAAAGCTATAGAATATTATCAGGAGCGTATCACGGGGAGCGTGGAGCGCTATTCTATTGGGGCTCGGCTCTGGTCCGGGCTGAGTCCGACCATAGTCCAGGCCACACAACCCTTTGTCACGAATGCAAATAGGAGTGCCTTAATTAAAGAATTATCTCTCTATTCGACTCTAATCATAACTACGAAGATATTAAACTAAAGAGAGAAGAAGAGAGAGTACGACTTTTCTAGGGGTATATATCCCCCCATGTGGATCACGTGGCAGAGGCACGTGACAGTCCACTTGTTCGGTCAGTATAAGTGAGCGCACGTGTCAGGCGTCGCTCCAGAACCGTCCAGTATGTAAAGTTTGAAGAAGACAGTGCTAGAATAAGTGGTCTAAAAAGGGCTTGCGCCAAAATCGATAACTTTGTCTCCCGTTTTAAGGATATATCAAATTTACCTCGTAGGTTCCTTTCGCCTTAATACAGACTCTCTGTACCCTTTCCGCCTTTAACAGTCTCCCTCTATCCCTCCCCCGGGCAGAATTATCAAGCAGCAGACTGTAGAATAGAATCAAACCGCAATCATCCCAAACTTACCGGGCCATTAGTCCCGATAATAGACGAAGAAATAAAATGGCCACTATCTTAAGTTACCCAGGGGATGATGGGCATCCATTTTCTGCTCCCTGAAAAGGCTCCTTATAAAGCAGGAAAGAGAACAGAGAAGCAGTTGTCAAGGTTTTGTGTTCTTGCAGTCGGCTAGGGTCGTGCCGCCTTAGTCATTGGGTACGCGAGCTTGAGTAGTGCGAGATTTTGGCAAGTCGGCTGTAGAAAGCAGCGGCCAAACCTCAAAGTAGTAACCAATTTGCCGTCTAGTCTTTAAATAGAGTAAGTTAAGGCTAAATAACCTAGTTTGGATCTACATCGGCTCCGGCAAGAACTTTTATAAGTTTGAAAGGGGAGCGAGAACAGATACTATTATAATGTTTTAATAGGTTTAAAGAGGTAGCTATATTCTAGATAATAGGCATTAGTAAGATTTAGATTTAGACAATATGGAAACTATAACCGATTTGCGAGGGAGCTAAAAGAGGATTCCCTGAGTATAATCCAGCTAACTCATCAGCGTACTCAGGACTCACCAAAGTCCATTTCCGTCTTTCAACCTGAGCAGCCGCTACTCTAACCTGAGCTGACTCCTGTCAAGATTCGGCGCAGATTATACGGGTAGTTGTTTACTTTCGTCTCTACTCATGCCTGGTGCGGGGAACTGGCAAGGATGTTACATAAGTGGGCATGCTTACATGCTTACATGTCTAGGGAGGAGCTCGGCGTCTTTCTCGGTCGATACATCTAATCTTTCCCTGTTACATCTACCTAGGTACCAAGGTAGGTAAGATCTGTTCCTTTTATGTACCTTATGATATTTCGTTTTCGATAGGCAAGGCTGTGAGTACTGCTACGGCCTAAATTGCCGAAAAAATATGCTGCCGAGTGGCACTGAGATCAAAACTAATATTAGAATACGTCCTTCCTTCCTTCATCGCATGTTTCTGATACTGCCTATTATAATTATTTCTGTTCATTGAGCATACAATCGCCAAAATATTGGTCAATTCATCATGCTGCCATGGTCTCCCCATCCCTCACTCCTCGCACTGTCCCTTTTCGCATCATCCCAAGCCTCAATTCTCTCATTCGACTACATAATAATCGGCGGAGGTACTAGTGGCCTCGTCGTTGCAAGTCGGCTTTCAGAAGTCTCTCACATCAATGTTGCAGTAATTGAAGCAGGCGATTCTGTATTCAGCAATCCCAACGTAACGGATTTGAACAAATTCACGGCAGCTTTGGGGACGGAGATTGACTGGCAGTATGAGTCTACAGAACAGAAGTATGCAGGTCGGGGAAAAATTGCCTATCACGGAGGGAAAGCATTGGGTGGGACGAGTACGATTAATGGCATGACCTATATTCGGGCTGAAAAGGCGCAGATCGATTCTTGGGGGATAATTGGGAATAGGGGTTGGAACTGGGAGAGTCTATTGCCGTATTATGAGAAAAGTGAACAGTTTGTTGTTCCTACAGTCGCGCAGACAGAGGCGGGGGCATCCTACGTTCCTAGTGACCATGGAGAGAAAGGACTATTGAAGGTGGGGTATTCTTATGGGTTGCTAAATGGTTCTTTTGTGGACGAAGTGGAGGCTTCATGGAGCACATTGGGTATTTCTCATAATCCTGACTCTAATGGAGGTCATGTGCGTGGATTCACAGTCTGGCAAAGCACTCTTGATCGGGAAGCCAATGTTCGAGAGGATGCCGCGAGAGCATATTACTATCCTTTTCAGAGTCGACCGAATCTTCACGTGTTCCTGAAGACTACCGCCAACAAAATCATCTGGAAGGACTCGACAGAGATTATCGCAGACGGTGTTGAAATCACTTCTGCAAACGGAACAGTTAGCATGCTGAAAGCTAAGAAAGAAGTCATTGTTTCTGCAGGGTCACTCAGATCCCCAGCCATCCTTGAGCTTTCAGGTATTGGAAATCCAGGGTAAGCTGGAACCCCCCCTGAAACCTCAGTACTAACTCTCCTAGGATCCTAAGCAAATACGGAATACCGCTCAAAGTCCCCCTCCCTGGCGTTGGAGAGAATCTCCAAGACCAACCCAATACCGCCATCACTCTCCAAGCCCAGAGAGCATTCAACGGAACCATGGCATACGCAACATTTGGTTCCCTTGCCGACATCCGGATTAATCTCCCATCATCATCGAGCCTCAAATTGTGGGCAAGCACCGTATCCGCCGCAATCAACAGCTCCCTTCCCGCTACCTCCCTCTACCAACTCTTCCAAATTCAATACGCCCTTTTATCCCGTGGTGTACCAGATGCTGAAACAATCATTGGCACCACGATGAATTTCGGCTTGGGACCAAGTGGAGTTGTTGGCTCAGCGTTTTGGTTACTGATGCCTTTCTCGAGAGGAAGTGTTCATATCGCCTCCACAGACCCGAAGTTGTATCCGGATATCAACCCGAATTTCTTTCTGGTTGATTTTGATCTCGAAGTCCAAATTGCGATCGCAAAATGGACGAGGGAGTTTTGGGATACGGACCATATGCGGGGTATGGTTACCGAGTTGAGTCCTGGGTTTGAGGCCCTTCCGAGAAATGCCACAGATGAGGAGTGGGGTGACTGGGTTAAGGGTTCTTGTGAGTTTTCATTCATTCTTAATTTTGGTTCGGCTTGAAAGGATGTTGATATTGATGAGTAGTTTCTTCGAATTCCCACCCGCTGGGAACGGCGAGTATGATGTCTAGAGAACTAGGCGGGGTAGTGGACAGTAGGTTGAAAGTTTATGGCACGAAAAATATCAGGGTTGTAGATGCGAGTGTAATGCCTTTTCAAGTCAGTGGGCATTTAACGAGTACACTGTATGCTATGGCAGAGAAGGCGGCGGATTTGATAAAGGAAGATTTATTAAATGTGAAGCTCTGAGTTGCTAAGCCGCGCTTGTTGACATTGGCGAAAGAAAGACATGGCTGAACATTGTTAGGTATATACGCGTGGGTCAACGAATTCATGCTAGGACGCATGGGCGAACAATGGTAGTGTCGGTTTGAAAGTTG
Organism: Venustampulla echinocandica; assembly: GCF_003357145.1. Classification (NCBI taxonomy): domain Eukaryota; kingdom Fungi; phylum Ascomycota; class Leotiomycetes; order Helotiales; family Pleuroascaceae; genus Venustampulla; species Venustampulla echinocandica. Next base: position 108,010 of record NW_022474210.1, read on the forward strand.
CCGTGATTAAGATGGCTAATATCTATAATCCGTATATCAACCTGCTACATTCGGCAGTTGGAACTCAACTCAACGCACGGTTGGCTTACTGAATGCCAACTAGAGAATATTCTTGTCTAAAAGTTTTACTTGAATTGCTAATAGGGGTATTACTATAATAGAGGTTCTATTAGTACTTTATAGTAAGGCTAATCCTCCTGTAAACGTTAATTTAACAACTATAGTAGTAGAACGTACTATGAAAAGTTTCCTGTAATAGATATAATATATTTGCGTCCTAGGCGTGTTATATAGCAGTTACTACTTAACAAGTTCTTAATAGCTATAGATAGATTATATTGCAAATCGGTTTACTAGTATTAAGTAGAAGCTAGGGTTAAAAATCCGGGCGCTTAGTATTGTTATGCCGGCCTTCTCCTACTAGCTTAGAGGATTGCACCGGCTGCTAAATTCTATCAGACTCGCTGAGGAATACTTCGTAGAGCTTCGGTAGCCACAAGACTTTTCCATCCCACTGAACTCTCGGTGAGAGTCCTCATGCTCAATATATTTCCGACACAAAGCACGAACATTCTTTCTATCATGACAATGCCAGTCTCTTCAGCAGCAGCAAACCCGCCGGATAACTATGACGCCCTGATTATTACAATTAGTGTTATCTTTCCTATTCTTTCTGCGGCCGTTGTCGTTGCACTATTCATCTCGATCCGTATGAGAAACGTATCTTTTGAGGTAGAAACTTACCCGCTCGTGACTGCTTTGGTAATTTACTCCTGTTAATCGTACCGAGTAGCAAAGACGAGGTGGTATATAACGGCGGAGAAAAAAAAATAGCCTTGACCAATTCGTTTTCAGCTGGCCATCAGATTTGATTCAACAAACTCAAATGTGTAGAATAGATTTACATATGCTTCGACAGCTGCTAACTTTGTTGGTTTAGACTGACATCTGTTTACTTTGAATATGAGGCAACTTTCTACTATCCAAAAAGAATTCTCTCTGCTCTTCGATCCATACCCGCTTGTTGCCAGGGCTGGCTCTTCATCTCCAGGTTTTCTTTGCTAGGAACTTCGTTCAAAGCACTTCGCAAGCTCTCAGTAAAGCCTTGCCCCTGATCATTATCTAGAGTAATATACCACTTATGCTTAGCAAATCACGATTTCCGCTTTCGCTGGTATTCTCGCATGCTGGTGGCTTGCCGATATTTCAGTTGGGATATTCGTTTGTGGTACTCCGATTCAGATGAATTAGGGCGCGTCATCACACAGTGCCTGCGGTGACATTGCAGCATTAGATATAATAGCCCCCAATTGTAACTCACAAGGTTACATGGAACCTATTAATAATATGACCAAGCTGGAAATGGAATCGTCGCTTCAGCGGCTAAAGCACGGGGAGTCGAAGGAGAGGTGATAACAGCTAGCTATCGAACCCAAACCCTAACTTGAACTAATTATACTTTAGACCGAAAAGGTGAGCAAGGCTGCTTTCTCAGAAATACTGGGTGAGTTAAGGCGAGTCAGGGCGAGGCGAACGAGCAATCCCAAACATGACTCAAATTAGAATTTGGAGGCAGAGAGTGTATTTCGACACCTCGGCTATGACTGCTTTCACCGGGTCGAATTAGTACAAGGATCTCTTCGAGAGCCTATTTTTGTTACAGATATGTGCTATCCTCTTATTCGACTATCAAGCCATCGGAAAATTCCCCGGTAAGTCTCCGCTGCCAATTGGAGCTCAAAGAATCCGGTGTATTGTCTCACGTATTCAAGGGAAGTATCCATATCATTCTTTCAAAGGGAATTGATTTATAGAGCAAGCTTGTTCAGTGGGAAGTTGAAAGCCAAGCTATGTAGGAAAGAAAAAGGAAAAAAGCAAAGCACATTCCTTTAACAGATAGCCAAATCTTTAAACCCTAGTATGAAAGCCTACTACTACCCCATCAGCAATGAGTAACTCACTGAAACCCCACACTACGGAATCATAGTCCCAGCTCACAAATGTGGCACACCACAAGCTAAAGCAACAAATCCAAATTCATGATCGTTTCGGCACTGTGGCAAATCAGTGATATCTTCCTCGAAGTCATTCATATGCGTTCCATCCCCTGCCCACTCATCCTGATCCCTTGCATGCTCAAAGATGATGCGCAGTGCACTCGCTGGAGAGCCTCCTTGCTGATAAAAACTTTTAGTCACAGGGGGCCACTCATTAGAATCCCTCCAAGCATCAAGAATATTAACGATAGTGGGAGAAGTGTTGGCTCGGAGAGCAATAGCTGCATGAAGGAAAATATTTCCGAATCCCTGTCGTAGGGATTTGTTGGTGATGAAGTTCCGTTGAATATCTAGAGCCACATGAATGATCATGTCCTCCTGCAGTTGACACCAAGTGTCTCCATCTTCATTAACGACGTCGTCGGATAACATGTCGTGGCCTATTTCCGCCTGACAGAGAAGTGCAAACTTCATACGAGGTGAGAGGAAGCCGTCAATACACTCGCCGCATGTACATCCAAACTTAAATCGTAGAAATTGTATGCCAGTACCCATCCCGTTCCCATGAAGAGCGGCGAGGCATCCAATAGCTTCGGCAGGGAACCCAGGAAATACGTCAGACACACAGATAGTCATCATTCCCCTCTCGTATATAGTTCGTTTTAACTCGAGGTGGGATTTCAGTGCCTCCAGTGGAGTATACCCTTCCACGTTCCTGGCAGAGCTGAGAACTTGGTGCCCGTCGACATTTTCCAGCAACCACTGTACACTTTTGACCTTCAGCTCGCAAGCAGCGACGTGTAAGATGTTCTTGCGGTAACGGTCCACTTTCGCCCAATCTTCTCCAGAATTTCCTGGCTTGTTGAATTCTTTGTAGAGCTTCACACATTCACTGTCCGGGAGAGTGATCGTCGCATGGTGGAGGGGGAGGCGATCCTGCAACAGCTTTAAACTCTTTGAATGTTTACCTGGATCTGCAAAGAAACCCTCAAAATTTGTCTCTTCATTGTCTCCCACCTCTGGATCATCCTCCTCCGCCTGCTCTTTTGCTGGATCGAAATCATCAACTGACAGAATTTTATGAGCTTTATGATTAGGGTCGGTAGCAAGACCAAAGCAGTAAGATGCGCCAATCCGACGGAAACCCAGTGAGCGGTAAAAAGATACCGCAGCTTCTCGAGCGCGAATACGAATATCTCGCTGCTCTCGATTCGACTTTCCCTCTGTATCCTTCCTAATATCGTGAGTGAGCCACCCTGGGTTGACAAGTGTAAAGGCGGGGTGTCTTCCTTCAGCACGAGCTTTGTGAATAAGGGAAGTAGCCAATATCTTTCCCACGCCCTTCCGGCGAAAAGGTCTTTCGATGTGCATGTACTCGATAATAAAAAGAGAGCCACGGTCGAGTTCACTGGCCCAGCAACCAGTACCTTTGCGGACGATATGATCTATGAACTCCTGTTTAAGACGGCCGTAGCGGTCAAAAGTCTCAAACGCAACCGTGGAAAGTTCTTGACATGGTTTTCCCATATCGCGCCAGAAGTTCGATCTGATCCAACCCCTCTTCACATATCTGCCAAACCCTCTTCCAATTTCCTTTCCGTCGTAGCTACAACGGACATGTATGGTCCGCATCCACATTTCAAATTCGTCGTCGTCTTCTTGTAGGTAGAGTTTGATTGTGACTTGACCAGCGACGGATTCGCCTAGTGAATACTCCTGCTCTTCTACCTCGGACTCCGGCGGACCTCTGTCGCCCTCTTTGTCGAAATAATCGCCGTGATCATGTAAGTCATCTTCCGAATCATCCATCATATCTTCTAGATATTCATCTTCGTCCATATCTTCGACCTCATCATCCGAGTTTTGGGAAGAAGGTGTGTTTTCCCCGTCGTTGACCATATCAGCATCGGCCATAGGAGAGCTCGTAGCAGCGGGTGCCACTAGATCATCTTTACCTGATTAGAACCATGAGTAAACATTGGCTTGGAGGCAAAGATTTACCATTACCGCCTGTGCAACGTCGCTTATGATCGGTACCCATCGCTGTGATTGATTTGGATAAATTCTCGTTGTTCTCGCGCCCTGGTGATACTGATACAGCCTTGCGCTTGTCGCAACGTGCTGACTCGCCCTCCATGGTAGAAACTAAACGCGAAGTACTTTTTCACGGAGCTCTTCAATAATCGGGATCTTTCAAAGAAGTGGAGAGACTCAGTCAGTTAGTGACCTGTGCGATCAAACCTGGAGAGTAGTTGGTTGTGCGGCGATGCAATGAGTGTCGCCAAGGCAGCAAGGCTGAAGTGACTGGTGTAACCTCATTCCTTTCCCCCTTCCGTATCCGGATCCTACAATTGCCGACCTATCTATCCCGACCCCTTTAAACCCTACCTAGGGGTACTTACTACTAGCTAAACATTTTACATACTTGTACGAGTGTTCCCGTGCTGAGACTCATGTCGCCCTTCTGGAAGATTTTCATGAGGCATGATGTTTGTCCATCTTCCTCAGATTCATCCAAACGTCAAACAAGCAGTACCCAGGGGTACGAACAGAAAATAATTGAACTTCGCTCTGGCGGTCGTAGATATTCATACAGCATCTAAGCGATCCGCGCCTACTCCGACTCGTATGGCAGGGTGACTCCACCTCTGCGCTGCCCTTTGTGGAAAGTTTTCCAAATCTTTTGCATCCTCAAGAGATCTCTAGAGCCAGTGTTGTTACTACCTCACTCTGGCCGGACAGATAGTAGTTCTGGTTGATTTTGCAGTACAGTCACACTAGTAAACGCTCACGGGTTACCCTGTGACCGAGAATTCTCTCGTTATGAGGGGACGAGATAAACCGTTTATCAGGAATTGGCAATGAGGTCGAACTCGTTCCAATTATCTGTTAACCTAGATGCCCCATTTACTGAAATGGTCGTCCGAGCATGCGGTGTCATGAGTGGCTATTGCGAAACGCCGGATTGCCTTTGCGAACGTCGCTTCCACATTGGGAATGCTAGAATGATGGCTGATGGGCGTTAGTAATGTGCAATTTATAGATCTCGAGGCAAGGCGATATGATGCGCCAGGACTCACTCGTCTTAATATTCGTCTCCGCGAAAACTAGGCTCAACCGGTGAAAAGCACCCTGGGGCAGCTCCTAGCCCGATTTCCTGTTAGTGGTCTGCACTGTTGGCCGCTAGGCTTGCTGAGAAGATGCGGAGTCCTCCTGGAGGGCCGCTCTTAATAATAAGTTTTTCTCCCTTCCGGGTTCTTAATGGCTTTAAGTCATAGGGAAACAGCAATATAACAAAGTTGTCCGGAGCGTGACTCGGCATGCACCATTTGACTAGAGTGTTATCCTCTGGACAGCATCGACCAGGTCCGCCAATGAATGCAGACCTTCTCGTGTCAAAGGTGAGATAAAGTAGAATATATCCGGACCCAATTGGGGCCCTGTGCCTAGTACCTCAATCGCACGAAGGGGAACATCTTCAACGACCAAGTTTTGTGCGCCAACTGCCCGTTCATCCCCCTTCTCAGAGAGTATGTCACGGTGCAAGTCCACCTCGTCGAGATCACAGCAATTGGTGCGTGTATACGTAACATCACTAGTGGTTGAGATTTCAGCAGCCAATATTGAATCCGAGTCGTGCCATCCAACCTCGTCCGTCCGTCCATCTGCCCCTGCTTCTACAACCTCTCCCTTGGCTTGTGCACAAACACAGACCCCCCCGCGCCATAATACTACCTGATTAATCTTTTATGGTTCCCTTCAGCCAAAGCTTCCGTCCGTCTCTCTTGCAAAACCAGACCGTAACAGAGACCGTCTGGTGCGTTGTGGCTGGCTGCAAATACTTGACAGTCAATTCTGCAGTGACCGTAGCCAGCCTTTCAGCAGATTCCCCCGTAGTAGCTCTTGCATCTCCTGCTCCTAGTCCTTATTCGCGGTAAGCAAAATCCCCAGGACCTCATCCAGCGTTGAAGCAACAATCCCACCATGGCAGACATTCGGATAACCGTTGACACCGGATTCAAGTGCAAGGAGAGTTCGAACCTCCCCAGTCCGCGCACCTGATGATAGCGGTTTATTTTACAGTGATAGGCATGCTGAGATTGTCTGGTCGGTCTTCAGCGTCTTACCGATGAGTTCATCCTTGGTGCTCTGCTTGGGCGCTCGGAGCTGGTGGGAGTGATCGTGTATGTAGGATCATCGATGAGAGACGGACACCAGGGGATGGACTGAAATATGCTTCTCGCTCGGGTGGCCATTTTATAAATAAACCGGAGGAAGAGTAAGGTGTGCGGACCAACAAGTGTTGTAGGATGGAAGCATGTACCTATTCCTACAGTAGGTAGGTAGTCGTCGAGATAATCATGTCTAGCTGAGGCATTTCCCTTCCGCAACAGATAAAAGACGACTAGACGATCGGCAACAGTATGCGTCACGTGATGAGTATGCACGGTGCTCAACTTGGAGTTCACAACTATTTACAGGGTCAGAATCTTGAACGCTGGCAGGCACAAACGTCCTCCAAATTTTCGATAGCTGAACTCTTTCGCGCTTTGGCATAGGTCCGCAACTAGACTCGGAAAACTGAAAATGAGCGCAAAGATAGAAAAGATCATTGTTCGACTGCAGGAAAAGTAAGGCAACCAACTACGAAGTGTTCGCCCCGTTGTTAACCTCCACACAGAATTGGAGAAGGCCAATACTATGAAGCCCAGCAACAAACCCGAGTCGTCGCGGCGCGTTATGTCAAGCAAGAGAACTGGGCCGCAGCTATAGATATCATCTTCAATGTCGCATCATCGTTACTTAAAGCGGGGCAAGGGGGAAGTGGTGGTGATCTGGGTCTGCTCCTGATCGATGTCTACAAACAAGCAGAGCTCAAGCCGGATGCGGGCAACAAGGGCAAACTGTTGACTCTGCTACGACTGTTTGACAGCGAAGAACCTACGAGGAAGAAGTTTATTACAGAAATGATTGGGTAAGGCGGAGGAGTCATTGAAGAAGACGAGCGGTGCTAATAGTAGTGTAGATGGTCTTCGAAGTGCGGGGAGTACCCCGCTGGGGAACCGGATTTACATCATGTTACGGGATCATTATATGCGGAGGAACACGAGGTTTATGAGGCTGAAAGACACCTTACGCTAGGCACAAAGGACTCGCCAGAAGCTTTTGTGAAGATGGAGTATGAATGGTACAAACAGGACGATTCGCATACTGCGGCACGCTACGCTGCTCGTGTAGTCTTCCCCTACCTCCTTACGGGCAATGTACGCGATGCCTCGAGATCACTGCGACTTTTCACGAGTAGATTGGCGGAGGATAACAAGAGTTTGACGGTACAGGATGTCAGTAGTAGTACTGCGGACATGAGGATATATCCGAGTTTACCACTACTGAACTTCCTAGGCTTGCTTTTATTGGTTGTTCAAAAGGGAGCTGCAGACCTATTCAGAGAGCTGAAGACCAAATATGCGACCCATATCAAGGAGGTCGAAATTTGGGATGAGGCATTGCTGTCCATTGGGGAGATGTATTTCGGTATACAAAGGCCACGGCAGGGCAATCCGTTGTTTGATATGATGGGCAGCATGTTTGGAGGGGGTGGTGCTCCTGCGAAACCACAGCCTAAACGTGTAGGGGCAGCAGCACCGGCAGCAGAGGGTTTAGACTGAATTCCATACTATGCAAATACAAGTTTTAAGCAATAGTTTTCCATAACGCCTGGGTATCTTGAACGCCGTATGCAAACCCTAATTAACCCATTCCAACGCTACCGAATAGTAGGATCTGCTTCTGCTTCGTGCATCCAATTATCGTCTGCTAACGCTGCGACTTTCGTTCGGAGGCTAGACCTTACGGCTTCGAGTAACTCTATTGACCCTCAGTATGAGAACGACTCGCAAACAAATCAGAGCTTACCCGCCGGCTCACTAGGGGCACGGTTTCTATCCCGCTGATGATGCTTCACAGCATCTGCTAACCGCTGCCTCTCCTCTTCTCCGCCATCAGCACTTGGTCGCCTTCTGGAATGTGATTGCTTCTTACTCTGATCCTCATGTGTATCATCATTTCCTCCCTCCTCCTGCTCATCAAATGACTGCATCGGCGGATCTCCAATCTCGAACTCCCCATTCTTATCCCTTATTACGATATCCGATGTATCTGATTCGTGTTCGACATCTAGTCTGACGGTCTCAGCGGAAGTAGAGGTTGACGAGGTGGTGGGGCGCCGGCTGAGTTGGTGGTGGAAGAGGTTGCGTCGCACGCCGGTACTGCGGTGGCTGTGTGTGCTGCTTGATGTTGCATGCCGTCTTTCGGCCATCGCGCAATATTGTAATTATATCGGAATAATAAAATACGTTTGCATTGGTGGAACGAACGTTTATCGTATGTTGTGGGTATGGGTTGAAGATGTGGGGTTGCTGTGATTCGAAGTGTTTTGTAACCTGGAAGGCTTTGGGGCAAGACTCGCTTCGACTGTTTTCAACGTTCCGATCACAACACATTCTTTCTTCACATACATGTCTTTTACTTAAGGGGAGCCATCTATCGAGTATCCACCATGGATATTAGAAGACAATCGCGATCATGAATAATCATTTTGATATTCAGCCCATTGGCCGATTTGTCGGCCAGAGCGCTGCGATCAAACGCCCCAGGGTAAGTAAGACATCCGCGCTCCTCGGTTTGTTGTCTTGTTTCCTTTAGCAAGTGGATATCATTTTCATCCATGACCGTTCAAACCCTGCTCAAGGAATGGGCATTGTTTTTATGATTAAATTAGGGTCAAGTGGAGAAATAAATCCCCCTTCTCAGCCTTTGCATTCGTCTCTAGATAGTTTCCATTGAGTGGCCTTGAACAGATTTTGACATTTTGATCACCATTGCTCACCATTTTAAAAGGAAATAGCATGTTTCTCATATGATGACGAACATAACTTTCGTCTCGACGATTCCTCGGTTAGATATTACTACCCACCAACCTTAGGCGCTGATCTCTCTAAAGGCTTCGACACCTTTGAAAAGCTCGATGAGGCAGATGATGATCATCTTGATAGTCTACTAAAGACTATCATTGCCTATGAGCAGGAAATGGGAAAGCCTGTAGAAGCGGACGTTATCACATGGCGAGGCATGATGACCAAGGTACGCTGCTTACAATGCCATTAATAATGGAAGGGAAACGGCTAAGTTAATATAGTTCATGGCAGCGATATTCAGTGACAGAGACGGGTACTAGTCCTTAACTCAATAGAGGGATCACACGTTGACGCGAATAGTTTTGAAATGAATGCCACCTTTTTCCAAGTGAGTACGCCTTCATGACGAAACTTCGATGGATGGGCTAACAATTAATTCAAGAACACCATGTAGGCTTTCAAACAGGGTTCCATAACACAAGACTGATCAGGATAGTTTTATTGAGGAAAACCATAATTATAAATTGGAATCTCAGAGAAGACAGTCGCGACAAGTTACACAGCCGGGCCGACCGTCACAGGATATGATGAGCTTTTGGGGTATGATAAAGCCTGACCTACCCAAAGCTTTACTAATAGTTGCAGGCTACAAATTTGAGACGCTGAGCTTATTGCCCGCGCCATGGCCCGAGACCCCTAGAGACTATATCGAGAATCGCGAGAATCAACTTGTCCGCAATCATCTGCAGTACTGTTCTGTAGTAAGAACCGGAATTGGGAGCACACAAATGATACTTGGCGGAGAAGTAGATGCTGGTATGCAGACCCCTTGCGGTGATGCTAGTGATGCTTATGCTTACTGCCCTCATCAGTCTGGGATATCAAGCCCCCGGATGACCGTCCAATCAACTGGGTTGAGCTAAAGACCAGCGCCGATATTCGGAATGATAGAGATATGCTCAATTTCGAGCGAAAACTGATGAAATTTTGGATCCAGTCGTTTCTTTTGGGCGTTCCAAAGATTATTGTTGGATTTCGTACACCAGATGGCATCCTTAAGAGGATTGAGGAGATAGATACTGCCTCGATACCAGGAACAGTTAAACGGAGTGGGAAAGGAACGTGGGATGGGAATATGTGCATCAATTTTGCGTCGGCCTTACTCGAATGTAAGTCAGATATGCCAACAGAGGAAATCAACTGACATGGGGGACAGTTTTGAAAACCACGATAACAGGGGATGGGGTCTGGAGAATTCGGAGGAAGGAGCGGTCTTCGGCCGTTGAGGTTTTCAGGGTGGAAGAGACGGGACATGGAGATATTCTTTCTGATGACTTCATCAATTGGCGAATCAAGCTCGCTATGAGAGATACATAGCACTTCGGCATCGAGTCGCTGTTACATTTCGAAATTTGCCTGCTGAAAGTTAGCGCCACGTTTCTTTACAGAACTGTATAGTCACTAACACCTGGGTTTGGAGCGTGTTCAGCTATCCAAAAAAGCACATTCACCTTTGGACGAATACCCCTTCTTTTTGGACCAATGTCTCACCTCTTCCCAACGCAACGGAGTCTCCCGGGTCAGCGCAATGTCAAGCCATGGCCAGTTGCGAGTAAACGGCCCTCGATGTCATTTTAAACTCTTTTGCCCGTCCATGGAAAGATGGCATAAGTAGAATTAAGAATAAACAACAGGAACCGCTCCAATATCAGGGCTTGGATTGTTATTCCTTGGATCCCGACCGAATGCGTCTGACCCGAGAGTCACCCCGGTGTTGTCGCTCAACAATTCCGACTCGGGATTCACAACAATTACCTGTACACCGCAACAAGCCACCACGATAACAAAACGGTTCGCCGATGCTACACCGTCATACATAGCTCCTAAGATAAGATCTCTGAAGATTTCTGCTTCTCCCTGTTCCATTTTTGACTTCGCAAAATTGAGTCGGAAAAGTAATTGAGGAGTCGGCAACTCCCATCCCGGCCCGTTCCCGCGCTCTCCCCAGCGCTTCCCCATGCCGAGGTTCAAAGGTAAAGGATCAAAAGCCAACGAAAATACAACACTTCATAAATGCCGTCTTTCCATTCTTCCCGCATTTTTGGGAATGCAATAAAATACTCGCACCTTCAAGGTCAAAGAATCCCATACTCATTTCAGAACTTTAGTAAGATGGCTACCATTGTGAACCCTTCCTCCCGGGGATACACGCAAAAGAGACACACGTGAGTCACAAGTACCGCTCGAAATATAAACACCTGTGGATCCTGATTGACAATTGGAGAACAGACATCTGGATACTTCACATTCAATTGCAACAAGGCGAGCCCGAGGAACACATGGGCTTGTTCCTCCCAATGTTGAAAGCCATGAGCTTCAAGCCCAAAGATGTTCGTATAATCTACGTTCTCCGATCCGCTTCTGCCCCGTTGAGAGTCTGCGTCTAACTCTCCCCTAGGCTTGAAGCAATTGGAATCAAAGACTTCGCCAATCGAGAAATATATTTACCTCAGTAACTTGAGGAATTCCAATGTCCACCTTTTTTATCGCCTTGTTCTGGAAAATTTCACGGTAAGTCGCCGGGTGGCTTGCTGTCACGTGGCTAGATTGCTGATTCTAAGAGGATACAGACTCTTACACCTTTAATTTATACCCCGGTGGTGGGCGAAGCTTGTTTAAAATGGTCAGATATATATCAACAGCCAGAAGGTATGTTTTGAGGCTCCAAATGTGCCATTTCTCGAGTTCCACACTATTACAGCACATGGCCCAGCAATGTTCCATCTCTACCTAGGTAGTGAGTCATTACGGGATTATGGCTAGGGGGTGGATTCTCCTATCAATACGGGCGCAAACTCCAGAGCAGCTACGCTGAACTAGGATATTATACTCTCTTTTGCGAAATCCCTTGGACTTCCTGCTCTCGACACCAACCCTTGAGACTTTGAGGATTCTTACTAACCACCCCAGGTCTCTATCTCTCCTACAAAGACCGCGGTTCTCTAAGAGATATTCTCCGCAATTGGCCCCAACCAAATGTCGCAATGACCGTGGTTACAGACGGGTCACGAATCCTCGGGCTTGGTGATCTTGGCGTGAACGGCATGGGAATTCCTGTAGGCAAACTAGCATTGTATACTGGATGCGCTGGTATTAGACCAGAAGCCACACTGCCTTTGACATTAGATTTGGGCACGAACAACGAGACGTTGCTTAACGATCCCCTGTATATGGGAAGTCGGATGAAGCGTGTTTCTGAGGACGAGGAGCGGATGTTCTTGGATGAGCTCATGGTTGCCCTGAATGAAACCTGGCCTGGGTAGGCCCCTCAGCTTATTTTGTGAGAAAAGTGCTAACGGGAAATAGTATCGTGGTGCAATTTGAAGATTTCAAGAGCCCTTTCCCTGCCCTAGAGAGGTACCAGTATAAGTACTCTTGCTTCAACGATGATGTCCAAGGAACTGGTGCAGTTATTCTGGCAGGTATAATCACTGCATTAAAAATGTCCGGCATTCCAGTGAAAGACCAACGAGCTGTCTTCATGGGAGCTGGTAGCGCTGGTACTGGTGTTGCGCAGCAAATTGTACAATACTTCATGAAAGAGGGCTTAACAGAGGATGAGGCTCGGCGCTGTTTCTGGTTTGTCGATACTAAGGTTGGCCCACTAGTGTTCTCTGACATGGGGATGATAATTAACAATATATAGGGCCTCATAACCAACGACAGAGGCGATAAGCTCGCCCAGCACAAACTCTACTTCTCCCGGGATGACAACAGCGGGCAGCAATTCAAATCCCTTACTGAAGTCGTCGACTACGTCAAACCCACCATCCTAATGGGTCTCTCTACAATCCGCGGCATCTTCGACGAACCAATACTCAAGAAGATGACAAGCTTGAACAGACATCCCATTATATTCCCCCTTTCGAATCCCTCCAGCAAAGCAGAATGCACCTTTGAAGAGGCAATGAAATTCACGGATGGGCGCGCCATTTTTGCAAGTGGGAGTCCGTTCCCAACGCATGTTCATAATGGCAAGGTCATGTATCCTAGCCAAGGAAAGTAAGCGCCCCACCTCCTATCCAAACCTCCGAAACTTGTTTACTTACTCTATTGGCAGCAATATGTATGTCTTCCCCGGAATAGGTCTCGGCTCCATCCTCTGCAAAACAAAACATATCAGCCAAGAAATGGTTTGTATTCCCACTTTCTCCTGCATCCGGCGATGACTGACGCTTTGCAGATCTACACCTCAGCCGTCGCTCTCTCCAAAACCGTCATACCCTCGGAGTTCGCCAACGGCATGCTTTATCCCTCCCTCGACCGTATCCGCCCTGTAAGCGTAATTGTCGCCCGCGAGGTAATCCGCCAAGCGCAACGAGAAGGGCTCGATCGCGAGCCTTCTCTCCGTGATATGAATGATGAGACTCTAGACCAATGGATAAATGAGCAGATGTATAACCCTCATAAGGAGGGCAGATTTAATGAGTTAGAACGTGAGTCTACAATCACAGACGACGCAGAAGCACCATTTTACGAGAAGGAGAGGCTGAGTGCAAAGTTATAGATACTCACGGTGGGATTATTCAGGAGAAATTGACATTGGCTATGGGGTTGTAATAAAAATGGACGATCAATCACAGTTATAGATAGGGTAATCGTACGCTTGCTTGCTAGTTGAATCACATCAATTACACTACCGCTTTGACCAGCGCTTATCTTTCATCATGGAGGTGATCACGTCGCCCGATACTCTCGGCTCGAAGAATTCCCAAAATACCCGCTCACTCTTCCAACCGGGAAAGGTCCGATCAAGGAATGCCCTCCGGCGATCCCATTCTCTTAGCGTATCGGTCCTTGATTCCCACTCCTCAAGAGTCATCCCCTTCGGCACACCCACAGTATCCTTGACCTGATTCCCAAAAGGCTTCCTCATACCTTTCCTATAGGTCATCATCTCAGCCCTTGGCATTGGCAGCATAAACTTAGTTTTCTCTTTCGCGTTCTTCAGCAGCTCCAGCACCTTTGCATGGACAATATGGTCTTGAACACCCGGAGAACGCCATGCCTCATGCTTCTTTCCCTTCCACAATGCCCAACCCGTTTCAAGAACCTGATCCTTGACCTGGATACAGAAGGGCTCGTTGATTCGCCTGCAGCGACCGCAGCATATTCGTGGGCGGGAGTCTGCGTTGCGGAAGTATTTTGGCCCAAAGTTCCAACTATATCTAGTAGGTGACTGCTCGGATGTGAAAGTACAGCGGAAACCTTCGAGATTGCATTGGAGGCATGTAAGCCGTTCTTCGTACGACATTGCTGCCGATTTAGGGTGAGAGCAGCTTTCAGCGCCCGGTGTTGTGCTGAATGTTCTGATTGCCAGCTCTTAGTCGGATTGACGAGGAAGGCCAGTTCTTTTCTGATATCGAGGTAATGTAAGTTGGGATCCAGGTGCTAGTGGCTCTGAGCTGCAGAAGGCTCTGCAACCAGTATTTTAGGCATTTGTGAGTTCAGCAAATATTGTGGGGGAAATTCCTTGCTTCGTGGTTGATGTGGAAATGGATTTATTGTAATGTAAGTATACCTTGTTCCTATAGACAAAGCGCCTTTGTTTGTTTAACGTTGAGATAAAGGAGGAGTAATGAACCTAGACCCTAAAACATAGTTCTTTGTTCAGGGGTTACGTTATGTTGTCCTGTACAAACAATCTAATAGTCATACTCAGGAAGTTAGTTGAAGAGCTGCTCGGGGTTGTAAGCGAAAATAATTGTACCTAGAGAGTGATTATTTTTAACAGCAATTTGAATATGGGTATCGTACAGCTAACAAAATGGGAATGAACATAATCGGTAGTCTGCCAAGGTCGTCAATCGCTTTGTATACGCGGATGCCGTTCAATATATGCCTTTCCGACATCTTCCGTTCTCGTGATAACATCGCAAGATTTCCTTGCAACAGTATTGTAAAGTCTCTGCCCGCTGTGGCCGAGGATATCCTATGTGCCTGCTTGTTCCTTCAATTATAAACGTCAGGAGTGTCGGGCTGGCTTGGCCGACCTGCTAATTCATGTTATTGTGCGAAGTACGATCAAGGCTGTGATATGGACCGGTCGGAATAAGATCTACTTCATCACGGTCAGGTTCAGCCTGTGAAGATGTGCCAAACAAATCGCTGGCATCCACAGTAACAATGTTTGCCGCTGGCATGTTTAGACCTTCAGCATTTGGAACTCTAGCTTTGTGGGCATGCTGAGAAGATATAAAGTGCGAGCCGGATTCATGCAACATCTCCAAGATGGCCTGTCTTTTCGGAGAGGTTCTTTTGTGGAGGTGCCGATCAAGACCAAAGTATGGCGACGAAGAAGCATCATGAAATTTTCTCCGAAATTTAGGTTGTGATCTATCTTCTGCTTGAGTAGTATCAGTGTAGCTAGGTAGATTTTCGATGACATCCCCCTCGTTAGCCGATTTATTCCAGAATCGGATAATTCGATGGTACCGTTCCTGTAGGAGCGAAGCTTCTGAGGATGGCGTCCTGAACCATGGATGTTGCAGTGCTTCCTTGGCTGTCATACGTTTTTCGGGGTCAAGGACTAAGAGCCTCCGGAGATATAGTTGAGCCGTGGAAGATAAATCTGACCAGTCCTCTCTTGTATAACTATCGCTAATTCCAAGAAAACGGTCTGCAATATCCACCTGGGTAAGCTGAGAGAGATCTTCTCGCGGGATCAGCGACTGGCCTGTAAGTAGGCAGGCTGTCAGGACGCCCAAGGACCACAAATCTGCAGACATTTTGTAACCTTCTGTCGACCTTTCGGCTGCTTTCACCTCACTGAAGTCTGTTAGCATTGGCGGAGATACACGTAAATCCAATGTTAGGCCTTACGGTGCAACGTAGCCCTCGGTACCCACCGCAGACATCAATCTACCAGTCTTTTCATTTACACTATTTGCAAAGCCAAAGTCGGTTAGCATGACGCGACCGCCAAAGCCGGTTTGACTTATCAGTATATTCTCTGGCTTGATGTCCCTGTGGGCGATGTTGTTTGAGTGCAAATATTCGATCGCTAGGACGATTTGAAAGGAAATAACCCGACTTTGCCAATCCTGAAGCACCCCACCGTGAGAGTCTAGGTAAGAGAATAGATCCCCCCCAGACGCTAGTTCGGTAAACAGGTATCTAACAAACATTAGCATCACCTCCAAGCCTTATCGAGTTGGGTATTCACAAAGTATTGCTTGAGCGAAAAGCCTTCTTGAGATTGATAATGTGCGGCTACGTAGGGTATTGTCAGGACAGATACATAGGGAAACATGTAAACTTTATTCTCACATGTTTCAGGCGAGAGAGAATTTTGACCTCACGCATAACAATCTCTCTCCCATCCTTTGCACGAAGAGCCTGCGTCTGCCATTCGTCTCCGGTATTTGAATAAGGCTTGGTTTTGGCGGGTTTCTGACCTCCGGCTAGGTCAAGTTTGACAATCTTGCACGCCATCTGCCTAGAAGTCGCCACCTCTTTAGCCAGATACACTGACCCGAATTGGCCTGTACCAAGGAGGCGATCGGTCACATCAAATCGATCGTGGAAGTGCTAGGCGCCCGTGAGAGGTGAAGGTAATTGATACGTAGGTAATAACCCACCTGAAGATCATTAAGCTCGGTCCTCTCTCTCGAGATTACCGTTTCATTTAGCTGGCTGAAGGAGAGCTTCCAATTTGGACGGATATGTATTATGTCGCCATCGCTGAGGAGGTAACCTCTGCACTCGCCCCCAATGGTACCAATACGAACGCCATTGACATACGTCCCATTTGAAGACTCGAGGTCCTCGCAATAAACAAGGGGAGGAAATTGGGGATTCGCGACGCGTTCATATATGATCGAGTATATGCGGCAGTGTTGCTTCGAAATGTGGACTTCCGGAATTGAAAGATCACTGCGGACGTATGAATATATCAATAGAAGAAGGTAGCGTTAGACTCACCAATTGTCATCTCTGCCGATGCGAATCTCATAGCCAGGAAAAATAGAAATCTCTAGCGCAACGAAATCAGAGAATTCATCAGACGAAGGTATATGACCGCAACCTACCTTGCTTTCTCCCAGTTTCCTCATTGATCGCTTCAAGGAGCGCGATGGGGTCATCTCCTGAAGGAGGCTGCTCAGCCATGGCTGTATTGCCTTATGCTTTTAGTGGCTGTAGAATGAGATATGTTAACGGGGAAGGGTTAGTGAGAGAGCACAATCGGATAGCATGTATTGTATTTTCCAATTTCCCACCCAGAGTAGATGGAGATAACTCTTATGTGGTCGCTTTCACATATAATAAGGTAACTACCTACCCTAGGTTGGTATATATATTTTACGAAGTGTGCACGAAGGACCTCAAGTCGCGGCGAGGGAACATCCGACATCCGACATCCGTCATCCGTGGTCCGTCATCCGCGACCCGCCCTAGTCCGGAAGCAGACAGGTCAGGTGGTGCGGTAAAGCCCTATCCCGACTAGGAGCCATAAGCGAGCTCCAAGGAACTTCATAAGTCGCCGCACACGAAGCTCTCCTCCTGCTCTTCTTTTTTCCTCCATCATCCAACACCATCAACACGCACTTTCGTCGACCAACAATCAACGAAGATGCGCGCCAAATGGCGGAAGAAGAGAGTCCGTAGACTCAAGAGAAAGCGCCGCAAGACTCGTGCCAGATCGTAAGTCCCAATTATCCGAAATTCCTTGCTTGGGTCAATTGTCAATTGCCTTGTGTACCGGCCGTCCCTCCTTTGAGTGGTGTTCAGTGCGGCCCAGCGTTGCCTAGTCTTTGTGCTTACATCCTCACAGCAAGTAAACACCTCGCTACAACCCGATCTCGGTCACTCTCACCTCACAAACACAACATCATGAAAATATAACCTCCGAGTCCACGCCATCTCCCGCACCCACGTTCTACGCCTTTTTCAACATTTCAGATCGCAAGCACAGTTTGGGACGACCCCATCAGTACAATGGCAGCTGGGTGTTCAAGGATAGAAGCAGTTGGGTGACGCGTGGTCGTCGGCCTTTGATGGGATGGATTGTCAGGGAGCAAGGGCCGGTCAAGGAATCGTCGGATTGTCAAGCAGGGTTTGCGAACAAGGAAGCCAGTGGAGGAAAGCTGCCGGAAGATGCTAGATACCTTGGACTTCAATTGCACGGAATGAAAAACGAAGATTTGCTTCGAAGACCTTGACTTAATTAAATCCCGATGCCCACTGTGAAGAAGCTGTAGCCCCCGACATCTGTAGTCCTCCATTATTGTATTCTCGATTTCAATGACCCCCCTAATTGAAGAGTTAATAAGAGCTTGCTTGCTTCTGCCCAGCTTCCAATTCTCGTATTTCCTGGTTTTAGTTCTTCAGCTCTGTTGTGTGGCCTAGGGAGGCGGTGTGAACCCCGCTCCAGCCTCTTTTTGGCGAGCGCCGGCAGAATAAAAATATTTCAGCAGGATCAACATCTCCAGCCAAACCCATACATAGTAGCCAGAATCTGTCACTCTCCCCTGTTTTACCTTGAAGATGGCGCCGGATAAACCAGATAAAGTTAAAAAGCGGAAAAGAAATACCGATGACTTGTCCAAACCAAGCAAGAGAGTCGCAATTGAAGGTGACAAGAAAGTCAAGATTTCCCTCCGAGAACCCGAGAATTGGACGCCTGTCGTAGGTATGTACCCAGCCAGCTCTGACTGCTCCTGTTTGATACCCAGCAGTTCATTTTCTAATCTTTTGTTTGAACAGTCTCTTCGAGCGGCCTCGCGCTCCCCACCTCAATCCCCCTAAAAGCGTGGACCAAAGCTCGTGATACGAAGGGGAAATTGTCTCCAGGACAGACACCCATTTCCACCACGGAACTCCTCCTACAGTCTTCGGCGCATCCAAAGCTCGATTATGTAGCACGGGAAGAAGAAGTGGATGCAGTGGATCCGCTGAAGAAACATTATGTCGGAATTTATGATCCTAAGACGGGCAATCTGGAAGTGATGGAATCGCGGAAGATGGTGGTGCGAGGCACCGTAAGGGCACATTCAGCAGCTGCTGATGCTGCGGAATCATTGGCGGTAAGTCTACATGCTCAAACCGCCACAGAGATATAATACTAATCGATTCCTCGCAGATGCTGAGAGATGCTCGAAATACCCTCGGCCAAACATTCGGCACCAAAAAATCCAGGAAAGCCATTGCTTCATTTACAGAAAACGCCATCACTCCCGAAATTGCAGCGCGAATGGCAGGCAAGGCTAAGCCTGTAAAGATTGACTCCGTAACCAGGACCATGATTGAGAGTATTGCGGAATCCACCGCTGGCATGTCTACTCGCGATCAGTTAGCGGAGGCATCAGATGCAGCAAAGCCCCGTCCAAAGCGCAACCCAGGTGCTACGGAAATTCAAGACGTCTACACGATCGACACTCTTGTTGGCGAAGGAATTATGAAGCTCGTCCCTGTCCGGCAATGGATGGAGGCGTTGAAAGCAAATGAAAATGTTGTCACTACCTCCAAGTTTGTGGCCAGCCGACTCGTAAGAGTAAGCTCTAATGTGGAGAAACTGAAGATCCTTCGGTACATGTATCTTCTGATAGAAATATATGACAAATCGAAGGCAGCACGCGGCGCTAAGAGCCTCCCAAAACGAGAAGACATGAAGGTTATTGCTGGGGATATGCCGGAAGCTGTTCTGGAGGATTTCAAACGGAAGTTTGCTGAAGGGCCTTGGATACGCAAGTTCAAGGCGGATCTTCTGATCACACACTTGTGTGCTCTGGCTTGTCTAGTGGATAACTTCGTGGTGGACATCTACGATCTGCAGGTGGATCTAAAATTAGACTCGAAGGACATGGCACAGTATTTTCGGGAGATTGGGGCGAAGATTGGGGCTTTGGGTGAGATGGAGAGGAAGAAACAGAAACTCGAGAAAGCTGCTGCTGCACAACACAAGGTTGCTAAATTGCAGCTGCCTCTTGTCTTTCCGCAGATGGCGTTTATGAGAGCCGGGAAAAGGTAGATTGATAATGTGCCAACGAGAGATGAATCAGAATTTATATGTACTATTCCGAGTCAAATCCTAGAAATATGTTTGGGGGTGCCATATGATCTATATGATCCTTCGTGTTTGATTTTATAATTGCAAGGATTACGGACCGAGAGAGATATCTCAGAGCACAGTAAAGTCCTTACTACGTTCATCGAGCTTACAGTGCTTTGCTCAGCTACCCTGACCGTGCAACACTTCGCCAATTAATCCCATCTACCTACGTAGCATGTCCCCATAACGACATATTTTCCAACACCCTTCTATCGCAGTACATAAGCCACCTCGCCGCCCAAAAGAGCACAAGTGAGATCCTATTCTGTGTTACGGCCCTCGTAGACACCGATCGCCCATTGTTAGTTGTATAAAAGCTATGTTTTTGAAGACCACTTTCGGAGACCACTCGATAAGGGCATGGGTCTTGCGATCTGGACTCCGACCGCGGATACCATGTGTGCGAGGCACCGTTCCTACAGTAGTTGCTTCAATCACTCCATGCCTGTTGGACCACATGAAGCTAATACTTCGTGAGATAACATCCATATTCAGGCGGGGCTGGAAGCCCATCCGCGGTGAGGCGCCAGGCTGTTGTGCTTCCAAACTGCTGGAACCTCCGTTCTGTCATTCTAGTAGCTTGCTATTCGCAGCCTGCTGCTCGCTATAATGAACGTATGTCAGGCTTCTTTGAACCGCTAATGCTACTCTCTATAGAGGGGAATATGTTAGTTAATTGCGACATCGTAGCCTCGACCACTTTTGACTGAGTCCACCACATCGTCCAATAGTGTTGAGCGTTTGTCCGTAGCCCGAATACCGTTCACCTACCGCTGATATTCAGAGGCCGAGAGCGATTTACGCCCGTATAACGAACAAATGGATCAGGGGTTTTAATATTTCGCTAGCCGATTATCCATAATGGCAGCCGGGTAGGAGTCATACGGTAAGTATCTGCAACTTGCCGTTCGTCGTCACATCCCACATGGCAAAACTCTAAAAACGTGTCCGCGTTGGTCCTACATCTGTAACTTGGCACCAGTCCTCCCTTTGGAAGTCAATCCTTTGCCAAGCACAAACTGCGAAAGTGGTATCCATTGGATCGCTGCAGTCATTAAAGCACGTGGTTAGGGTGATGTCTAAAAGGTACAACGAAGAAATGCCGTTAAACACCATACGGGCCCTCTCTATTGCAAATCCGTTCCCCTACGAGAGATGCATTTTGCCAGATTCGATATATTGGACCGCAAGCAAGGGATCATGCAATGTCGAAAATTATACGCGAAAGTACTTTTTAAGGAATCCACTGAAGACCATACATCAGTACGGCCTTTGCGTACTCGCGACTTCTTGCATAGGTAACCTAAGTGCGGTTGAACCACTCCGTACTCATAAAGCTTCGTTATCAAGGTCGGGCTTGAAAGCCTCCAAGGCGATCCGCACATCCCCTACCAGTCCCGAACTATTCACTCCATCAGTTGTGAATGGTGCTTCATACTAGCAGTCCTGTAGCATCAAGAAACTTCCTATCTGGTAACTCTTTTCAACCTCGTCACCATTCTCCAATTTGGGAAATGGCATCTCCCAACCCATAATTTCGCAGATAACACTACGTAAAGCGAAAAGCGAAAAGCGAACAACGGCTAATCGTGCTACTTCCTGCCACGTAGAGGTAATGTGTATGGAATCTCCTCTATAACGTTTGGTGGCGTTTCATCATCAACATGGAACATCCAAATTGATTAATTTGGACCGACCAGTACGGAAAACGAGAACATTGCGGCAGCTGACATTGCAGCGAATAACTAGACTTGAATGCACATATGACAATGCAGAGGATATCTGCAGAGTCATGATTAATGTAATTCGAAAAGATGATGATTGTGTGTAGAGAGTGTGAGGTCTCGGGGACTACCCCGCGGGGCTTGTCTAGCTCCAGCCGCAAGAAATATATAAACCTGTCATCACCTCGATGCATCCATAATACTTACGGAGTAGTAAGGTATGGTATAACTGTATAATATGACAAGGAAGCGGAGGCGCCAATACACACCGTAGTGAGATTCAGCTAGAGTCGCCAGGCGCACCGACGTCCGAGTCACGCTTGATAGCCTTTCAGAAGTTAGAACACTGGCTCTGTCTAGCAGGGTGAAGCAACAGGGCACCCTCTACCGCGGGTTCTGGAGAAAGTTTTTGTAAGTCATGCCTCCGAGAGTGCTTCGTAACACCATCTGCTCTTCACGGCCCTCACCAAGGTCCTGGGGAATTAGCCGCTGCTATTTTAAGAAAGGCGCACGCTTACTACGAAGTACGTGTGCTCTAAGCTCTAAGCTCTCGGGTGCAGCGGCAGGACAAGGCGATCTGTGGAGCTCACAGGTCTTGGCCTGTCAAAGCCGCGTGAGCCTTGCCGTTATGTCATTGTGCCATTATTGTGGCTATTTCTCTGGCACAGCTAATAAACTCCGCACAGAACATAATGATAATAATTAAGTCGACACTCCCGGCACTAGGGTAGTCCCGATTAGCTCGACTTCCAATATTTACAGGCTTACAGCACCTTCGCCTACGTACCTACGGAGTAGACTTGTTAACTCACCTACTGCAAGTAGCAAGCCAATAAACCTGGTGGACAGTTCCCCAGCACTCGGTATACCAATAGAGATGCGTGGGACGAAATTACGTGGATTTCAAAGAAGCAACAGCGTCTCCTGAGCTGAGCCACTAGGTGCCACAAGAAGATGCAAGCATTGAGACGCCAAAACCGGACCAATCCAGGCTCGCCGGCCGGTCCTGAAGTGTGCGACCTGGGCTGACTGCGTCCTGTGATGGATACAAGTAGAGTGATGGCTGGTGGGACCGTGATCATGAGGAGGGTTAGCTGCTGTCCCTTCCTTGTGGGGTGACATGCTCGTATCGAGCGTAGGACGAGGCCATGAGTCTTTTAAGCCGGGGATAGTATAGCAGACTCTGTCCTATTGTTGTACTATTATTGTACTATTATAGCGGGACAGCAACGAGGCTGCGGAGTATCAACGTCCCTCTAATAAATTTACTAGCGAGGTTCAGCTCCTCCGACTGCAAGAGGTTGCGCGTACAGTACGAGCCAACCAACCCCCGCCATCGCCCCATCCCAATCTTCTTTCATCCCTCATCTTCAGTTACTTTTCCATAAGGTACCCCGATTTCAAACCAACTCATCCCGCCGCCGCTACAAACTGAACACCACCCAAACCAGCTATTCAGACTTCTCAATATGCCTGCCCAAGAAGTCAAACAACCCCAATCCCAGCAGATGGAGATGGTGATTCCCAAGCCCCAGGAAGCTGATCGTGTTAACACCGAGCAACCGGTTCGTTCCCATCTATCTTGCTCCTATCTTGCAAATATATACTAACAAATTCAATAGCGCGCTGCAGAGCAAATGACTGCGGAGCCCGTGAGCATGCGTGGTGGTGGTAAAGGCGGTATCTGCTGTGGACTGTAAGTGATGCATCTGCTGCGGCCTCTCAGGTAGTCTTTTGTAGCTTCCGGTCTGACATGTATATCTGCAGTTGCGCTGGCCTCGCCTGTTTCGAATGCCTCGAATGCTGCTGCTAGAAGCAGGACCTCAGAACGAAGGGCTAGCTGATGCATAGATGCACTATACTAAACCCGGCGGATATGTTGGGCTAGAGATACGGATGTTTTATGAGCGGATAATTCAGGCGCATCGTGATCGGATGAGTTATGCAGGTTGCGTCTAATGGTTCAATGAAGGTCTGATTATTATGACGAATTTCTGTTTAGTGATTTGATATCGTGCGGCTATTTTCATATGCTATTGAAGTTAGTATAAGCGCCGTTTTAATCCGGTTTCGAGACGCAACAACATGCCTTTGCACTCAAGGTTCCTTACACATTTATCTCTAAATAATAGCTATATGTGCTCAGCCTCTAATCTTTTCTATATTTTACAATTTGGTTTTTGCGCTTAATTCATATTAAAGCGCTGCTTCTAAACAGGCGCTGACTTATTCTTGGGGATAACCCCCCTACTTCGAATGTATTTTACTGAAGCTGTAAAAACTTATGAAGATTCCTCAGTAAGTCTAACACTCACCTCGCTTCCTTTACGAGTCCCTAAAATCCTAACTACAAGACATAAAAGACCTCCAAAATAATTCTTAATCCCCTCCTGCCGACAAAAGATTAAAAATCAAAAATGAAAGAGTCAAAAAGCTAAAGCGCCGGAAGGCGGCCCCCACTAGATAAAACCAGACGAACTGAGTTTTGATTTTTGTGCCAAGCCATTTTTGAGGTTTCTCAAGTGAAGGAAGTAACTCTCTCCAACATCACACACACAATTTGATCCGGACCACTTCGCCAAGTGGCCAGCCCTTGCGCCGATTGACATGTTTTTTGCTTATTTGGATCTATAAAGTAGAGGGGTGGGTATCGGGAGCTCCGGCGGTGAGAGGCGGTGGTGGCTATTGCCACTCGTGTCTCTTGAGTTAAGTGATGCTAAGTTCCGGCGTACCTAAAGCAAGATTTAGAGAGCGCACTGCACGAGAATGTGAAGCGAGAAACAAAGATAATATCTTGAGGGAGGAGTAAAGCCTCCTTTCATGAATGTTATATCCTATCTAAAGATCACGTATAATATTATACAATTTCCCTAAGATATTGGGTCTAGACATTCTATATTGATAGCTGTAAAGAGGCCAATTCCGTAGAATGGCAAAATATTTTTGCTTTCAAACACCAACCATTTCCACAGACAGTATTATACATATGCAAGGTGATAAAACTATTATACAGGTCTATTATACATGGTCAAAGAAGGGGGAAGGAAAGAGAGCCTATCTACTGTTGCTCCTTTTCCTGCTGCTTCCGCCCATCTTCAGTCCATTCTTCCTTACTATGAAATTCCAACGGCTTGACATGCAAAACCTTGGGAGACTCCTTAGAATCCAAGTCATCCATACGCTTCCTCCAAGCCCTCCCTTTATCAGACAACTTCTTAATATTCTCGATATACCGGTCATTCCAAGCATTAGCCTTCCTGGCACTTCTGGCATTCATCAACGCGTTGAGACGTCTGAGTTTGCAAGCTGCATAGAGGGCACGGCCTTGGCTTAGGCCACTGATTTCCGCCAACGAATACTCCACCTCCCACCCATCATCGGTAGTAAGCTTTTCTGGGCGTAAGACATATTCCCCGTTGACTTTATTGCGAATGGTGAGGCACATGGCTAACAGGTCAGCTGGTTCTGATTCGGTGCTTGATGCTGCCGCTTGGACATCGTCAGACATCTCCCTGTGGTCGTCTTCATCGGCTATCGGCTCACTGGCCTGGCTGTCATCCTCAGCGGGCCCTTCCTTTTTAGACTCAACCGAATCACTAGATTCTTCTAAAGCAGTTGCTTTCTTGGAATCTTTCCCCATGTTGTCATGGTTAGCACCTTCTTGTTCCATTCCTAGCCCTTCATTGACTTTCGGCTCATCAGTACCTGCCTCCTCATGACTAGACGCATATGTTGCACCATCCTCTGCAGCGCCTAACTCAATAGCCTTGGCGGATCCGTCGGTCTCTATGACCTCCACTGGAGCATTTTTAGTTGCGTCATCGCCATCTTGTTGTTCATCTATCTCCTTAGCTTCGCCAGTATCCACACCTTCATCATTATTCAAGTCCCACGTGGGGGATATCACCTCTCCAATCGGTTCCTCAGCTCCTTCAGACGATTGCATGGCTCCAGTATCATCCTCGTCTTTGTCTATACTCTCTTGAACCTTAGTCCGAAGGTTTTCCCATTCGGCCCTTGTCTCCTCCTCAGTTTCTTGGTGCATTCCCAGAACCCTTTTTTCGAACGCTTCAATCTTAGCTTTGCTGCGGGATTGAATGTCCTCGATAGCGTCTTCCTGTATCGGCTCTGCAAATATGTACATATATCTTGTGTCTGAGGTCCTGCCTCTTGTCTCGAAAAATATGCGCAACGACTGTTCGGGGAATTTGGCCGTGGCGCGATCCAAGACGCGATTCAGTAATTCCAAGCTAGCCTTGAATTCTGAATCACCAAGTGTAGTGTCTTCCGTCCCATGGAGGGCATAATCCATTTCCGATAGACTGATGTATTGGAATCCAAATATTCTTTCCGTATTATGGAACGCCACGAAGATTCCATCCATACGACCTATTCTAACTTGCAATGAATATTTCAGAAACGCTGCCCTGATCATGTCATAATATTCCCGCTCGAATGATTCCCACTCTCCATGCCGACCCCGGATTTCATAGCCACGGCCTTGTTCGTAAGCAGCAGTATCCATCCGAATAGAGACGACAGCCCTGGTCTTGAGGTCAAACATGCCAGTTCCCGGAACCCTGGGGTCGTGTGCGTCAAGTTGAGATCGCATGAGAAAGTCGCCCATTGTAGTATAATGGAATGCTTCTGACTGCTTGCGATCGTCTTCTGTGACAGGATCGGTACTATTCTTGCTGTACCTCTCAAACTCTTCAGTTGAAAGGGTGAGGAGCTTCTCCATCGACTGCCCAAGCATACTTAAAACATTTGAAGTATCGTATTCCTTGTCAGCATCAATGGCGTAAACTCCATCTTTCCATCGCAGGAACATTGCCGTGGGAGCGCGCTGTATGACGGTGAACGAATTAAGACTGGCGGGAAAGGTTTGAGATAGGAGACCTGCATTAATTGGCCGCCACTGTGAGAGAAGATAATGAAAATGGGAGAGGGTGGACGTCATGCTGGATGTTGATCCGGTGTACTTTTTCTTCTCGTTTCTTGTGACATTTAGAAGAGTCTCATCTTTCGATGAAGTAACGAATTTCTTTAACAATGTGAAGTCGAATTCGGAAACAGGCATTATGGTCTGCAAATAGGGATCGAAATTGAAAACTCGAGATCGAGGATCTTGTAGATGATATACGCCGGGGTTGAAAAGGACTCTTTCGAGGCCGTATGCTAGTGCGGGTACTGGCGGATGCTCTATATCGACCGGCAGAAGCTGCAGGTCCTGCGTATTAATGATCTTGATCTCCTGATCAGTCATTCCCTTCTTCGTTTTATTTTTTCCAGTCTTAGCTCTTCGTTGCACAGGCACAGATATCAATTTGCGAATGAGTGGATTCCCTGACGGCGATATAAGTTGCATGGCGTCTTTAATGGAGTGGCTGTCATTTCCGAGTATGCTTCTACCCACAGGAAGGATTTTTTTGGTAGCAGAGGCACGAACCGTCTTCAGTGACTCTGAATGATCGTCCTTGGAGTACATCGAATCCTTCACCATCTTGATAGCTTCCATGAATGATATGCTTCCTAGCACATCTACTTGATCTTCTTGATCGTCCGCCTGCTCTTCTGATGAAACTTCCGCCCAAGATGAGCTTTTAGTAGTACCGCTCCCCTTCGAGCTTTTCATGGCGCCGCTCTTCTTCGAGCTTGCCGCAGTACCGCTCTTCTCCGAAAGATTCGATTCCAGCTCCACAGTAGGTTTGCTTTTATCATTTTTCTTGCTTGTCTTGGCGGAGCTCTCTGAAGCCTTCTTTGATTTGACATTGTCCAGCTTTGACGGCGCAACCTTCGATTTAGTACCGGCAGGCAATTTTCGCTTCGACGTATTTTCTGCTTCCTCTTGGGGAGATACGCGTAAAGGCTCTTGGTCCGCAGATACTGCAGCCTTTTTCGCGTCCTTATCGGAAAGTCTGGCTTTGGATTTCGATTCAGTTTTGGATTTTGGTTCCGTTTTGGATTTCGGTTTCGTTTTAGATTCCTTTTGCTCTTTCACTGCCTTTTTCTCTCTAGCCTTCCTCTTCTTAATCGTCTCAGCAGGGGACCTATAGACGAATTTCACAATGGGAGCTTCTTCAGCAAGGCCATCACCTGGACTTGCTGGCTCTTGTAAACCTTCCCCCTTTAGATCTTCCGTCTGTCTATCCTCTTTCAGCTTTCCAATAGCAACAGACGCTGTATCATCCGCACTAGGGCCAATGGTGCGAATGGTACATTTGGCAGAAGTAGGTTTTAGCACGCCAGGCGTTTTCGAAAGATCTAAGTCGGGTGTTGCTGGAGACACATCTTCAAGTTCGCGATGGCCATTTACCCCTTCTAGTTCTGCACTCGCATTGGATACCTCGCCGCTGGAAGCACCAGTCTTCTCCCTGCTAGATTGACCATGGCGCAATGTCGTCGAGAACGATGCCGTGGAAGCTCCGAGGACGCGGGTTACAGCGAGTCGGGTAAGGTGAGTGCCCGGTTGTTTGAGGAGGCTGTATAAGCAAGAGGAACAGATATATGATCTGGCGACTCTTGAGGTCCCGCGCGACAATGATGTGTACATGGAGGTGGCGGAGGCTTCTGTTGAAAATACACACTGTGCATTTGAGCTTCCCTTCGCGTCGCACCTCTGGTCATTTTTTTGATGTTTGTTGCACCGGACAACAGGGGATCTTATGACGCTAGCGGCCGCCACCAGCTCCTATTCACGTAGTCATGCTTCTAGCTATCGAAAAGGAATGCCATACTCTAAGTACCTGTTTATAGTTATTTCTATAATGGCAATTGATTCCCTGTGATATTAAGCCCCGTACAGCAGACGTACGGTCTAGGGTATATATCCTCTGGTGCTAGGGGGATATGCGTAGTGCAAACATCGAATTCACGCTGGTGGAAGACTCAAGACCCTGAAACTAATTGCAAAATATTTGCAAATTCTCCTATACCGTACGCTATATAGGCTACATACATCCTTTTGAGAAAATCCTTTCTAGGCCTTAAAGCTATAAAGCAAATGGGTATATGTCACGCTGAACGCGCTGTGATTCCTGACCTAACACCAGCAAAAGCCTCCGAATGATCTAACCACCCACTCCATATGCGCCAATGTCCAAAAACTCGTTCAATATACTGCCGCAGTTCAACGACCGGGTAGTGCCATCTGTGAAAGTTTGCGTGCTTGCTCCATTGAAGCCTGTGCCTCTGACTCCTTCCCTTGAACCTCGTAGCATCGAGCTAGCATACCATCGGCCACACTCCTCCAGAGAGCGCTCCCGCTTTTTTGTGCTTGCACGGACGCAGCCTTCGCACTCTTCTCAGCCTGGTCGCCTACGACGTTGGAGAAGAAGCGGCTACACATGACATTGAGCGTGATACAAAGGAATTGCGTATTGAAGGTTGTTTGCGCCCCTGACAAAGCAGCTCCCAGATACTTCTTGATTG
The DNA here is from genome assembly GCF_003357145.1 of Venustampulla echinocandica. NCBI lineage: Eukaryota > Fungi > Ascomycota > Leotiomycetes > Helotiales > Pleuroascaceae > Venustampulla > Venustampulla echinocandica. Next base: position 137,189 of record NW_022474210.1, read on the forward strand.
TGAATAGTTGCGGTGGAGGAATCGTATTTACAGTGGCTTTGACAAGATTGAATGCAGTCTGGATGTCCGTATTGGGGTGTTTTGCACAGAATGGCTCTAGCTGTGCAATCAAGGAAGTGTTCATTGCGGGGTTTTGTCGCTTTGGATCTTGAAGGATCCAAAGTATGTTAAGGGCAGCCAAAAGCGCAAAATCGCGCTCAACTTGGTCTGTCGAGGTCGGGTTCGAACTTTTGGCAGGCGATAAATCAAATCTTGGATTTCGAAAATAGTGTAATGCCGCATCAAGGTCTCCGATTCCTTGATGATATACTCCTGTAAGGTATATCGTGAGGCATTCCAAAGGTCCGGATAAAGGAATGTCGAAGTATCGGGCGGTGGATTTTAGGTGGTCAACATTTTGTTTAACAGTTTGCCAGTCTGACAGCAAAGCGGCGCAAAAGCCCATATACAGGCGAAAGTAGCATAGGATCTGACCTCGCCATTCTTGTTTTAAGGCTAGGTCAGGTAAAAGACCCAACGTAGATTTCGACCCCCGGGTGTCACCTAAAAGATTCCGAGGTCAGCAACGGAAGACCCATATTACGGTACCGGAATTTTCACCTGTTACAGACCCCAGTCCCGATTGCAAGTATTTGAGCGCCTTGTTATCACTAGGATTCTTGTGTAGCAAAATCACTGCCGAAATCAAGTACCTGTAGTCCGCAATCAGTAAAAGTCGTGATAGGTCGAGGTACAGAACTAACGTGATGCCATATGCATCCCTCTTATTTAAAAACGACATCATAAGATTATCACGCCCATCCTCGCCTATGCCTAACACAGCCCGGGTCTCATGGCTGACAGTTTGTGAGTTCTTTGGTGTTCTATTTATAGGGATAGCCATGACATCGCTCGAGGCGCTCCACTTATCATTGTTGAGGAACTCATCCATCACCTTTTGCATATCCCTAAGCTTGGTGAGCATTTCGGTAACCTTGCCTTCTCGTAAACTACACATTACATCAATAATGTGAGTTAGGCCATTAAGCTGTGGTATGCTGCTCCCAAGATTCAATTGGTGTGCTCGAGCAGCAGCGATAGCTCGCTGAACATGCTCTATAGAATCTGGGCTTGCTGATTTTAGATGAACCATTGCTTCCACCAAAGATGCTGTCAGTTGTATAGCTCGATCGCTTTGCTTGATAGCCAGATCAGAGATTTTTTGAAGGTTCTGGATCGCAGCATGGTTATCGGAAGGGTTTCCAGATTCCGCGGCGTAGGAGGCGCGGAGAAATCGAAGGGCATACACCCAAGAAAAGTGCTGGTAGCTTTTCGGATTATTAGCCCTACTGCCAACGCTTAATGGAACAAACTTACGCCTCCGCCTCAGAGATATGTCCATCCAGGGCCTTCATCGCCGCCTTCGGGTTCTTTTGGGACATTAGTTTCGTAAGCAGGAATTGCATCGCGTACTTGAGGTCGAAGTAGTGATGCTGGTACCAAAATTAGGCCCGCCATAACGATGTGGGATAGGATCATACTCTTTCACAAAGCGCAATCCCTTTACTCAAAGCGGTTTCGGCCTCCATAAAGTTTTCCGTCTCCTCGTAAAGCACCCCCGCATATCGCAGTCTAACGTTTGCTTCTGTTCTCGGCGGTAGTCTCGCGCGTTTCAGGGCTATATCTAAGCAGCCAAGCCCAGTAGCAATTAAACGCTCATATGTCTCAACATTGACTGGCGTCATCGAGATGGACACAGACGGGGCAAGTTTATGCGCGGCCTCAAAGAACTCCTCGGCGAGTGAGATCAATAGTACAGACTTGTCAGGCTGGGAGTCGTTCTGTGAGGTGATCATTCTCGTCGAGTTTTGGAAGGATGGAGTGGAGATTTTCTCGATGATGTCGGCTGGGTGCAGATGAGTACTTTGTGTAGGGGGTTGTTGGAATAATTGAGAGGGTTGGATGAATTGGGGCTGTTGCGCTTGGGGTTGAGGTTGTATCGTCGAGGGCGTATGGTAGGCACTGCGGGAATAATCTGATATGCCATATTGTCGGTCGTTGGCGGTTCCTCCCCAATATTGCGGGGTGGGAGCTGGCGCTGGAGAGTATGAAGGGGACGGTTGCACGTTAGACATATACTGCGGACGCATATCTTGAGCCGCATAGCCGTTGCTATTGCCCGGACTATCGCCAGGCCAGAGGCGGTTTCCCGGCGCTGGGTGGCCATTGTATGACATGTTGTCCTTGGTGGTATCGACCAACGCGTCTGGGCTCTGAATAGAGGCGTTGTAGCCAACCTCGAACGCTGGTCGTCAAGTCCACTGTCGCCTTAGTCAGTGATTAATAAGCGAGGCGCACCGCCACACCCCGTTGCCAAGTGCCCGATTATGGCGCACTCTTGGGCGAATTTGGTGCAAAACTCTTTTCGCTAGAAATATCAGGCACCTACAGCTATTACTTACCTATATATATATCCAATATCGAGCTTCTATATTATTTATATATAAAAATCTAGATAGTGTAAATATCTTAATTTCAGTTAGATATTTATACGACTTGAATATCTCAATTCTACTGAGATATTTGCGTGACTTGAATACCTCAATTTTAGTAAGATATTTATCCGATATCAGGTTTATATCTAGGTACAGTAATAGTCGTTGGGCCATATAATACTGGCGAAAAGAGTTTTGCACCAAAGTCGCCCAAGAATGCGCCATACCCGATGCCAAGTGCCGAGGTCCAGCCACTAGGCCCCTGAAGGATTCCGGGAACAGTCCCGCTTTGGGAAACATGTTTCCTTATCGTCCCCTCCAGTCATGTAAAATTTCCTCGATGTCTCAAAACAACTCGTACTTGTACATCATATCGCATCACATAGGATTGAATTGGATCCCTCCCAGGCAGGAATCGGAAGATGGAATGGCTAGGCCGCGCAAAGGCGACTTTCACCCATTCGCCGTCCACTCTCCAGTTAAAGAAGAAGGATGGATCTTTGATTGACCTCGCCTCGATATGCCAGGAAGCAACACCGCCATGTCGCCTCAATCCGTTGCTGTTCAATGGCCATTTGCAAACTATGTGGACAGCCATGAAAGATGATGGGCCTCCTATATTTTATAACCGCAAGCTCTTCGAAGCTAACGACAAAGATTATGAAGGCTCGTTCGCGGTTGACTTTGTGGTGAAGCCGTTCTCAGAAGTCGATGCTACCCTCCCTTCAAGAACCACCTACTTTAATGAAGAAGATTTTAAGGACATAGCATCTTCTGATAGCCGACCTATGCTAGTCATACTCCACGGGCTGTCAGGCGGTAGTCATGAGGCCTATCTTAGGCATGTTATAGCACCATTAATTGGCGCCGAAGATGACCGGCAATGGGAGGCTTGCGTTGTCAATTCCAGAGGGTGTGCTATGCATAAGATCACCAGCCCTATTCTGTATAATGCAAGAGCGACATGGGATTGCAGACAAACCGTTTCCTGGCTCAGGAAAACCTTCCCAAACCGACCATTATTTGGAATAGGGTTTTCTTTGGGAGCAAATATCCTTACTAATGTACGTCATGATCACTCTTCTATGAGGCCTCTTATTGATTGTGTGTAGTATATCGGAGAGGAGGGCGAGCATTGTATGCTAAAGGCAGCAGTGATATGTTCAAGCCCGTGGAACTTAGACGTCGGATCCATGGCCCTCCAAAGTACTTGGATTGGAAGAGAGATTTATTCAAAAACCCTTGGCACGAACATGAAGAAGCTTCTCGCATTGCATGAAGATGAGGTGCGTAAAGGCGGGAAATTAGACTTTGAAAAGATAAAAAAGGTCAAGTATCTGCATGAATTCGACAGGGAGGTCCAAGGGCCCAGTTGGGGCTATCCTACCGAAGGGGCTTATTACCGCGATGCTTCTTCGACAGACTCTCTATTTGGAGTCAGAATCCCACTTTTTTCAATCAGTGCTGCAGATGATCCTGTAAGTGCTCATTTAGTTTCCTGCCGTCGTGGCTGCTCTCTTCCCTGGGATGTTGCTAACTCTCCTAGGTTGCGTGCAATCAATCGTTACCTTATGAAGAAGTTAAACACACACCTTACGTCGTTCTCTGTACTACATCCCTTGGCGGCCATCTCTCTTGGTTTGAAATTGGAGGCCACAGATGGCACGCTCGTCCGGTAAGTCAATACCATACTTTCAACACCACTCTCGTCTCCAAAAGCATCTCTCGCGGTTATTACGCCTACTGATAAGATTGATAGTGTGTCAATTATCTTAACAAGATGGCTTTCGAAGTAGATATTGAAGCCCCAGCAGCCATTAATGGACATGATCTAGAAACGTCTGGCCAAATGAATGGGTGTTTTGCACCCATGCGCCGAAAATGGCAGAGATAGAGTGTATCAAAGGCGGCAATTACGTTTGATGATTATAGATCTGATACCCTAGATGCTACTATATGTTACAAATAGTTAATTTATAGAACTCATAAGTACTTTACAGTTAGTAGACTTATAGGGCCTACTTATGGCGTATACTTGGGCGACTTTGATGCAAAACTCTTTTCGCTAGTATTATAAGGCCCAACAGCTATTACCTAGATATAAATCTGATATCGTGTAAATATCTTACTAAAATTGAGGTATTCAAGTTATATAATATCTCACTAGAATTGAGGTCTTCAAGTTATAAGAATATCTCACTAGAATTGGGGTATTTAAGTCGTATAAATATCTAACTGAAATTAATATATCTACGCTCTCTAGATTAGTATATAGAAATAGTATAGAAGTTCGATATCGGAGATATGTATAAGTAATAGCGGTAGGTGCCTGATTTTCTACCGAAAAGAGTTTTGCACCAAATTCGCCCAAGAATGCGCCATACCTACTCCCTGAGATGTCTCAATTACACTGAATAAAAGAACCAAAGAACCTCATCATCTAAAATCATTGGATTTCACTCTCGATAGCCGCTAACCTATATTCATTCCCAAATCTGAAATTGTATATTGGAATCCCACGGTATCTCAATATTTTATGTCCCGCAAGAAAGCACCAACACACCGTGCAAATGCCCGAGACCTAAACGCCATGCATATAACCATCCCCAAACACAAACATCCATAACTCAAGCAAAAGAAACACTCTTCCTCTTCTTCAGAGGCTTGGTCCCTGCCAGCGCCTCCTGCGCACCGGCGTCTCCGTCTTCCCCCTTGGCTCCTGCTCTCTTCCGCTTCTTCCTCAACCCATCTTTCGTCTCATCGAGCTTACTCTTCCTCATCTCCTGTCTTTTCTCCGCTTCAGCCTTCCGAGCTTCTCTAATCTCTTCCATCTGTCGGCCCTTCATCATCTTGGATTCTATTTGCCCTTCTTTGTCCGCGTTCACCATCGCGAGGATCGTCATCATGCTTTCCTATTTCTCCGGTTAATAATTCGGCCACAATATTACAGAAACCTCCCTATCTCCCTTAGGGAGGAAAGAAAGGGCGATAGGGAGGGGGAACCACAAACCCTATCGTCAACAAAAACCTTCCCCTTCTTCTTCCCTTTCGGCTGCTGGACTCCTACGGGAGTTATCATATTCAACGCTGGGATCCCTAATTCCTTCTCCGTGTACACTCTTCTCTTCTTCTTTACACCTTGGCCCTTCCCTGTCGCACTTCCTAGCGCTGCGCCCTTGCTCTGTTGCTTCTTGCTTTTCGATTTCGAGACGCCATCGGAGTCTTGGGAGGATCGAGATTTGGAGCTGGTTTTGCTGTTTTTGATGCCAGATTTGTTGGCGGCATGTTTGGATTTTACCGTTGTCGTGCGAGATGGCGCCATGTTTCTTGGCTTATCTCGAAGAGAAAGGGATCAATTGAGGTTGGGAGTACGTGGAGGAGGAGGTTGTGCACTGGCTGGTGATAAAAGATAAGTCGATGGAAATATTTTTGGGTGGAAGCGGGCGCTAGCGGACCGATATGGATGGTGGGGAAAAAAGCGCGAAACTGTAACTTGATCACTTTGATCTGCAACAATTGGAGAAAATAAGACTAATTGGGTTTATATGATGAGAGCACGAATCTGATGGTTTTAGAGACTTTTCTTACATTCCCCCGTTAGATTTTATGGCGGCGCTTTTCGGGCGCATCTGCAATTCTAGGATATCACCCCGCCACCCGCTCCTCAATGTGGATTTTCCCTCACAAGTCTCTCAATCGTATAATGGAATTGAAGTCATTATGCATTTCCAATCTAATTTCACGTACTTAATGTCCCCTTCGTGCTCGGCACCTCGCCTTCTCGTCCAGCAACCCGAGTTGTGGCTAGTCTTATAGCAATAGCTAGCGCTTTGAACGCACTCTCCGCTCTGTGGTGATCATTATCCCCTCTGAGGCAATCAACATGCATTGTAACTCTCGCTGCCTGCGCGAAGCTCTGCATGCAATGGGGAATCATCTCGCAACTCAAATCCCCAAGCTTTTCTCTCTTTAGTCCCAACTCAATGACGCCGAACGGCCGGTTCGAGAGGTCGACAACGGCGCGGGACAAAGCTTCGTCGAGAGGCGCATATGCTGAGCCAAAGCGAGCAAGACCAATGGGAGCACCGAGGGCATCTTTAAAGGCGCCTCCGAGCGCGATGCAGACATCTTCAGCGGTGTGGTGATCGTCAACTATAAAGAGAACCCGGGATCAGCAAACCGCCCGTTGAAGCTCCACATAGATAAACCATCAAAGTAAACAACATACTGTGCAAATCGCCCTGGCAGTTCAGTGCCAAACTCCACCCCGCATGCTTAGCCAGCGCATGTAGCATATGATCTAAGAACCCAATTCCAGAATTAATCGCAATGGTCTGCGACTTGCTAGACTGCGATGCATGTCCATCCGCCCCGTTCGTAAGCCGTTTATCTGTTTCCTCGGGGAATGCACCTCCATCTATATTTATTGCCAGCTGAATCTTTGTTTCGTTTGTGTCACGCGATAGCGCCGCGGAGCGCACTCTTTGCTCAGATTGGGCACCCATCGTCGTTGATGCTGCTGTTGCTGTTGTTTACGGAGTATAAGAATGCTTTGTGTTCTCGGTGTCCAAAATATTTATTGCGATCCCCGAAGACGACCAGAGATAGAAGATTGCTGACAGGGTCCGTGCACGGATGCCGAGATATTCTGCATATCCCGAGACTCCGTAAATCCTCCCTGGACACTTGATAACTCCTGATCTCACGCCACCAGAGCCGCCTTGAACCACGATAACCGCAATGCATACCACGGGTGGACTGAGGAGTGCGGAGGCTGATAGTGCCGCGTGGGAAGCCGGGAGGGGTGCTATAACCGGCGCTGCAAAAGTATCTACTGAGGTCCATCGTATTCAATGTCTTGAGTTGCTGCTGACTAGAGAACCAGTGGGGCTTTGTGTTTGCCGGCCTAGGCGGAGTTGGTTATGGTATATCGCCCATATACAGAGGGCTGACAATTCAATTCAAAGTGTAAGTGGCCAACAAAGGGTGAGGCAATTCATAATGCTGAGAGAGTCTTAGGTTCATTCAGATGTCAGGTGGGTAGCTTAGGACATAAAGCTCCAAACTAGAAACGTTGGAGCTAATAAGCTAACTTTGAAGGCATGATTATGGGCGCCTGCTTGGAGGCTGATCGTCGGGTCCGGGACTTTGAGGCCCAGGTGCGGATGCAGAAGCGTATGGCGAGGGAGAGGGCGCTACGGCAGGAGTATGACGACGAATATGATGAACCGCCGATGCAAAAGAAGCCGAAATAAAGCACAATTTAAGACATGTCATATTTCTGAAGTCGACTGTGAGAAAATGCACTATGCCACCTTTGTACGCCAAACTACCATTGTAGGTATCCCTGAACGCCTCCTCATGTCCTTCACATTGTATGCCCCTTATTTAGCAACGAACTTTTTCGGATCCATATTAATCTTCGCAAGTCTTGAAACACACCCACTGAGTTGGAGCAGCGTCTGCACACCTTCCAATATCTTCATGTGAGTAAAGCCAATCTCCTTGATGAATTCTAGCTTCGAATGCTCGCTCAAGGTCGGAATCGTCTTCGTAACCCGGAACATCGTGCTGATTATGTCGTGGCTCGAGTATCCCAAATCCCACAGCTCCTTCAAAGTCTCCAACGCGGCATCAACCTTGCCCTCATAGCATGCCTTCAACATCGCCTGGATTTTAATGGGATGGGGAGAATCAACGACTTTGAATACGTTATCCCCACTCACGAATCCAAATCCCGCCCAGGTTGATTGAAGATTATTGATAGCTTGCCGCATATCACCCTCCGCGGTAAAGACAAGAGCAGCTAATCCATCTTCGCTATATTCAATCTTCTCCGCCTCTATAATTTGCAGCAACCTCTTCACCACTTGTGCATCTGTCAGCCGGGAGTATCGTAGGATCGCACAACGAGATTGAAGTGGCTCAATGATCTTATTCGATTGATTGCACGCGAATGCAAATCTTGTGGTCGCAGAGTATATCTCCATGGTTCGCCGAAGCGCTTGCTGTGCGCCGGATGTCATACTGTCCGCCTCATCGAGAATGACCAGTTTTTGTCGGCCTTGGGGCAGTGTAACCTTCTTTTGGGCGAAGCCTTTAATACGGTTCCGCACGACATCGATTCCTGAAGAGCCGTAGGTCAGCAAAAAGAAACCCTTTTGCTAGAAGTCGACTTTACGTACCTCGCTCATCACTAGCATTAAGCTCGAGAACAGCCTCTTTATACGAATCTCTAAGGAGTTGTCTTGCAAGGCAAAGTACGGACGTCGTTTTGCCAATTCCAGGCATCCCTGAGATAATAACATGTGGCATATTCCCATCCTTGGCAATAATCTTCAGTCGTTCGATAGTTTCCGTGTTGCCTACAATATCATCTAGGAAGACCGGGCGATATTTCTCAACCCTGAATAAAATAAGATTCTGGAAAACATAGCGAGGAAGTAAAGACAAACCATGGTAATTCGTAGTTTGCAATCCCATTAGGATTGGCTTTCAACACCTGCTTCGCAGCCGCTGTAGAGGACTCGCCCTTCTCTTCGCCTTTGGTGGCCGGCATATTTGATGCTGTGTTGGAGTTCTCGTCATGTTCAAAAGCGGGCCTGTCGCGTTGACGCGAAATCAATTTACGCGTAGAATTATACCCACGTGATTATCGGAGCTCGACATCCCCCGGCGTTGCCTTATCTCCGATGTCAAAGTTCAAAGGCGTACGACGACATATCTGCTCGAGCTGCCGTTCTGGGAAAGAGGTGAGCCCCTCCGCTCTTATTGGAGCGACAAATAGGTAGGAAAGCCAGTGATCGATAGCCGTTCATCAAGTCATCCACGCCCTTCCCTTCATACTCGTCATCTATGCCAAAGCCGCCCTTATAACAGGCTTGTCTACGAACAACCCCATATCTCTAGAGCCTCCTCTCAAGTTTCACTTGTTTTCTTTCAACCATATTTATTTCTCACCTTTAACTGGACCATACTATTATCCCTCTTATCTCGCACAGTCTGCTGAGAAAGTAACCTCAAACGCAACTATGCAAACGAACGATGAAAAGATCTTCCCAGTTCCAAACGCAACCCTGCCTTATTGGCGGAGTGAACTCCATGAAATCGATAGTTATCGATCAACAGAACATTTGCCCACAGAATGTGATATATTAATCATAGGAGGCGGCTTGTCTGGTGTTTCCACTGCATACCACCTTCTAGATGACAACCCCTCCCCACCTTCCATTGTGCTATTAGAGGCCCGAGAAATATGCTCTGGAGCAACAGGACGAAACGGTAGTACCAAGCCCCTATATATTTCTTGAATTTACTCATTTATTCGTTCCTAGGTGGCCATCTCATGATGGTACATGCATATATCAACAGAATCACCAAGCAGCATGACCTAGCGGCCGCAAAAGAACTCGCAATATTTCAACAGAATCAAGTCTATGCGATGAAGGAAGTCGCACAGAAGGAAAACCTCGATTGCGATGCCGTCCTGACTCGTTGTTTTGAGACCTTTCTTTCGCAGTCGCATGCGGATGAAGAGAAACAGATTTATGACGAGGAGCTGGATGCTGGGTTGGATTTTATTCGGGATGTTGATTATGTAGGACCCAAATATGCTGAAAATGTAAGTTCGGCTTCAGGCGTTATGTTTCAGGGGGTTTTAAATCGTGTCATTATCACATCATGTGCTAACATAGACAGCTTTCGGGAGTCAAAAATGCCAAAGGCGGGGTTACAACAACCGGTCTTCAACTCTGGCCGTATAAATTCGTCACTGGACTACTCGCCCGGCTAATAGAGAGAAGCTCTATAAACGTCCAAACTCACACCCTCGTCACTTCTATCTCAAGTTCCCACGACGGCCATTCTATCGTCAAGACACCTCGGGGAAATATCCTTGCAAAAAAAGTCGTATTTGCGACTAACGCCTACACCGCCGGAATCTCCCCTTCATTTTCCAATAAGATCATTCCCATCAAAGGTATATGCTCACACACCAGCGTTCCCAAAGATACAGCGCACCCACCCCCACATCTGAACCACACCTATGGACTTAGTTATAACGGCTACGGAGTCAGGGACTATTTAATCCCCCGACCAGACGGGGGCGTGATCTGCGGAGGCGGCAGGGAGACATTCGTCGAAGATAAAAAACTATGGTTTAACAATTGGGACGATAGTACGCTCCTCGAGCCGGCGCGGCAGTATTTCGATAATATCATGCAAGATAACTTTCGGGGATGGGAAAAAAGCGGCGCGACGGTGGATTATCTCTGGACTGGCAGTAAGTGATTTTCTTAATCAAGCCCCCTAACCCCTATTATGCACCAACACCACCACCCTATCCCCAGCCGATCCAGCTAACTAACACCACCAAAAATAGTAATGGGCCGTACGGCTGACGGCTGGCCACACTGCGGGAAAGTCCCCGGGCAGGAAAACCACTTTATCTTAGCGGGGTTCAATGGAGCTGGCATGCCAGCTATTTTTCTAACTGCGAAGGGGATTGCGCGGATGCTCCGCGAGGGGATCCCGTTTGCGGAAACGGGGATTCCTAGGATCTTTAGGACGAGCGCGGAGAGGCTGAAAGAGGATGTCACTGTGTGAGTTAATAGAACTAGATACGAAACCAACCCTGCTTGCTATACACTGCTAGTAGTTTCAAAAGCTAACGGTAGAGTTCTTACACGAGGCGCAGACAAGAAAGATAAGCTTAAGATTTATAGTTATAATATCGGTGAGACATTCAGGTTGATTTTGCAGCTAAATTATAACTGCTCTCTATACTATGCTATTATGCACTTACATTCCCCCTATTACCCTTCAACTACTTACTCTATTCATAAGAGCCCATAAAAATTACCTACTATACTCTAGCGATGTAGGAAAAGCATAAACTTACAGCATAAAAACCCTGGCATATCTAAGGTGGGCATGGAAAAAGAATCTAAGTGGGCGCCGGTGGGGCAGCATACAAAATTCTAGCACTCTTTTATCCCAAGGATCGGAGGAAAGCAAAGCACCTTTTATATCTTCCGAAAATTTCAGGAGAGATATAGCACTTTTATCTACCGAGTACCGTAAAACTAACACAGCAACAAAAAGCAAAAGCAAGGTAATTAATTTGCAATACTGGAAAAGTAATGCACTTTTTTTGGGTCCGCCGCCCATTGTTGGGCCATGTTTTCGGATCTCCCCCTAACGCCGATTTGTGAATTTTAAAGCGAAGCTCAATCAAGGCATCCATCATGAGTGACATGAAAGCATCATCTACTTCTGAATTGTGGCCATTCGTTTCGACATGCTGTGAAAAGGTTAGCATCCAACTAGAGCCACATGGGAGCGGGGAAAGGACTTACAAATCGAAGAATGCGAACTGGCTGGGTTTACTGCCGAATTCGTAAACGAAGCGGCTGGCAAGATAGCTACCAAAGATCGCACGGAGATAGTTGTTCGGAACCCTCTCGATGATCAAATCAAGCCCAATTTTATCTTGCAAGAGTTTTGGCAGAGCATCCTGCAGGACAGATCTCTTAAGTTTCTCGTCTTCCCAGAGATCTGTCTTCTGCAACTCCTCGTCCAACTTCGTAATCGCAATACTGAGTGTGTCACTGAGTGTGCTCCTGCGGACTTTTGTCTCCTTATGTTCTCTCCAGATGGCCTCGAATTCTAGCCTCGCGTTCAGCTGAATAATTTCTTGGACGCCCTTGACATAAGCCTTGTAGAACTCTGGGGCCTCGCCATCACTGCCAACACACATATTTTCTTCAAATCCTTTGTCGTCAAAGCTCAAACTTGCGAGGACCTCAAGCGAGGAAGATGTGACACCTCCTTTGTTGGCACTAGCATCTTTATACAGGATGCAGCCAGCGTGCTCAAGACGAAGCTTGGCATCCTGGGTGATGAATAGATTGGCTCCTTCGACGATGTATGGAATGATGGATTTGCCCTTTTTGATGAGTTTGTGAACGCTGGAAAGGTCAATTGACTCGGGCCGACCACCGCATGGAACGAAGATATCCGTGAGGCCTGTCTCGCGGAGATGGAAGGTGTTACGGAAGACAGTACCATTGGTGACGACCTCTCCGTTCGGGAGCTTGACATTCGACTCGTCAACCAAGATTCGATATCCATCTGGTGAGAGCTTGGTGATATCAAACTCGGAAATCATAACACGCTTCTTGGCCAAACGAATGAGTTCGGGGTGATCGAGCCCATTGGGGTCCACGAGAACTCCGGAGCCGTCCACAATCGATGTGTATTTCTCGTTGCTTCGGAGAATTTCGTTACTTCCTAGATCACCATCTGGCCCACCAGTCTGCATCTTTCGGATGGTACTGGGATCGAGTCCAAGCTTTCGGTAGATGCCCGTGACATATTCGCGGACGGAGAGGGTCGTCATGCCATAGGTGTCATGGGGAATACCACCCAACTTTGGAGATTTGCCAGTGAAGAATGACTTCCACCATGGTGCACCACGTTTGCGTGCATGCCCTGTGGCCCAATCCACCAGCTCGGCAGTATTCTCATCAGGGCCCATGAAGAGAATTTCTTCCTTCCCGTACAAGTCCACGATGGGGTTCTTGATACCAGGAGAAGCGGGCGGGAGAAGAAGGTCCATAATGCTATCAATATACTTCTCGAACGCGACAGCAGCCTTATCTTGGTGGCCGGGATCAAGAAGGATCACGCCCTTGGAGCCGCCTTCGGGGATATCCTTGTTCTTGCGTTGTTGTGTGTTGGCAAGACCGTAGTTCTCGTCAAACATTGACCGCGCATTGATGGAATATGCTTCGCGATTTCTAGATTTGACAATACGGATACCGCCTCGTGAGATATCACGGAAGCGGAGATGGAAACCTCGCGACTCCGAGCTGATCACCAAAAACATGCCGTACAACGGCTGAGGATATTCAAGCGACGGCAGGAATGACGGGTTGAGACGGAAGCTGAGGGCGATTTTGGTGGGTGTGTAGAAGTTGGTCTTAAGCAAAGCTTTATTAAATATGAGGAAGGCAGACATGACCATCTCCTCATGCTCATTATTGACCGTTTTGGAGATCAAGTCCTTCAGTTCGTCGTCGGTCAGGACCGCGGCGGATGGGTTTGAAGGGACGAAATCATCTTCATACCCTGGACCGAAGGCCAAGTGAGTATCGGCAAAGGAAGCGTACAGCGATCGGACAAGCTCAGGCTGCCCATTGATGATTTCCGCAATGTAATCGGCGGTGAATGTTTCGGTTCTTAACCGACGCTTGATATTTGAGAGGATCTCGGCATGCAGGCTGTTGGCAGGATCCAAAGCAGATACAAGCGAGGAATATTCGGAACCTTTACGATGTTAGATGACTCCTATGACACGAAAATATAACCACGTACCAAGGCGATTGAGGAAATGATGCACAAATACCCACAGGCAATGCCCGTAAATAGTTTCCTGCAAGCACAATCGTCCGCTGGCGAAGAGAGCCTGGAACTTATTTTGCGGAATACAGTAAAGCAACGAGATCTCTTTGGTGATCTGGTGGATGGATTGGCTGAGCGGAGGAAACGTGAGATTCGAATCCAAGTTGGTTGCCGGCTTCAGATAGAGACAGATAACCGTGATGCCATTAGAGAATTGCTCGACGTATTTTCGAGTGCTCGTTACTCCTGAATTCCGGTGTTAGTCTCCTCGCTTAATGGATTAAAAGGGGAGGGGGGTTTCAAATTTCATTACCATAGGAGTGGTACAGGTCTGATAAGGCACTAAACATGCCCGACGCAGTTCGGCGGCGGAATGCGATGACAATTCGCATCTCCTTGGATCCTTCGATATCGAAAACCTCGATCACCGGACCGGTTCTTTTGACGGCAACTTCGATGATTTCTTGGTAGATTTGCATGGTGTTCTTGGTCGCCTTGGCGAGGAACGTCTGGTCTCCAATGACCTCCATCCGCGTCTCGAGAGGTGAAGGATTTGGATCCACGAATTGGCACTGATAAACGAAATAGCAGCGCATCGTCGATTTTGATGGGCCGCCATTAGCCAAGTTGGATGACGATCTGAAGGTCTCAACGCGATAGGTGTTGCTTGAACCAGAATCGAGGTACTTGGTCTCAAGCCTATGCTCATATCTGGGGCCACCCATTCTCGTGATACCCGGTTCGCTTGTGTCAATGTAGATTGCGTGATCTGTTGCTTCCATATCTAGTCTGACCTCATGTTTCTTGTCTTCGCGAGCAAACGCCGCAACTTTGGCCGCGTAGAGAGATGTGATGTTGGACACGATCGCATCCACCGACTCTGTTTGGAAATAGACGTCATCAATTCCAAGGTCATCATAGAACCAGGTGATCTGGTCGTCAACGAGGCTTGCTGGAATCCAACCGCCCGCCAGGATATTTTCCTTGACTGTGGGCGTGTGTTAGTCAATATTCAGTCCTGGAATTAAATTGTATCACTAACCGTGGACAATTTGTTCATTCTTGCCCTTGAATTCTGGCGCGATGTAGCCGACGGTGGCGGAGCGTAGGACGCGGTGTCCATTGCCATTGCCATTCTTGTACGGCACGCTGAAGTGTGTAGGCTGGGGAGAGGGCCGGCGGCCGGGGGTTCTTATAACCTGCTCCACCAACTTATTCACCGGCGCTCCGTTGGCCGGAGAAGGGCTAAGACTGGTCATTACGTCGAGAGGTTCGTGGTATTGGGGGAATTCGAGAGTTGGCCCAAATAAATCAAAGGGCTCGTGATATTCAGGAAACGGTACTGCAGGCCCCATGATGTCAGCATTGTTGAGGGTCAGTGTTTTGGCCATGGCTGGGGCCCCGGGGGGAAGGATAGTAAGGGCAGGACAAAAAAAAGAAGGGCAAGTTTTGCTGGACGCAGAGCAAACTGGGCTCGCCAAGGGAGGAAAGTAAAGGGTATTTCAATCAATGCCGCTGCCATTGATGCTCTGGGGGTTATCAGAACCAACGTACCGATACCGGGAGACCATGAATCTGGCTAGCTCTGGGAACAATGGAGGTCGGGGCTGGGGGGGAGGATGAGTCGTACAGGCCTGGAATGGCGTATATGTCTCGTTCCAACTGCGGTCTGACGGCTTGTGAAGAACGGTGAGGGAATACGCCGCCGGTTCTGAAGGCTGATAGGGGCGATAAGGGACCCGAGTAGAAGGGTGGAAGCACCGAAGGAGGCAAGGTACCTGAGCACAGCGGTGATAATGTAGGTCTCCGTGTGTGCTGGTGGATCTGTGGTGGTGCTGGTGATGCTGAGAGATAAGGGGAGGAAGGGGAGGTGATAAGGGATGGACAAAAGGGAGGGATCAGGACCTGAAGGGGAAGTCCGAGGTAGTACTTGTGGAAGTGGAAGTGGTTGTGGAGGTAGAAGTGGAAGTGGTTGTGGTGTTTGTACTACGGCTACTGTACGCCTTGGGTGGCGGCATGGCGGGAGCTTTATAGGAAAACAGGAAGAGGCAAAAGCCAGCGGGGAGTTGGGCGTGATCGTGAACCTGGACCTGGGACGGGGTAGTTCAGAGACAACTAGTTATTGCTCGTAATTAATTCATTCGTAGTTGGAGCAGCTAGGGACTCCTTACTACTACGGTTCTGGATGGTACCTGAACCTGAACCTGAAGCGTCGTGACCGCATGGTACAGCAAGTACAGCGGTAGCTGCGTGCCCCGCGGTCATTGGGCTGCGGCTATTCGAGGCTCTCTCTCTCGCTCTCTTGTGCAGCGCAGGGGGGCCTGGCCATGTGGTCGGAGGATTATGTTTTTGCCCAGCGCCGACTACGTAACAGGGCCTAAAGGGTAAAGGGTGAAAAGGGTACAGCAAGCAACTGGGTTTTACGGAGTATTGCTGTTGTTGTTATTATTATTATGATATTATTACTCCATACAGCACGCGAAGGAAGCAGGCAGGCAGTTGCACTGCATTTATGGCAATGCTACTGTACAGTACTTGCTTGCTGCTTGACACTTGTTCTCCGTCCGTCCGTCCGTCCAGAGTGAGCGGTACATGTACTCTAGCTAGCACCTGTATCACTATCCGCATTCCGTAACCAGCACAAAGCACTCGTCGTACCCAGTACCCAGTACCCAGAGCCACCCAGAGCCACCCCGTGGTATGTGCATTCCATACCAGCAGCAATAATAAATAAATAAATAAATGACAAAGCACGAGTAGCGATGTACCCTCTGTGCCACGGTTCCGACCTTCTAGACTCCTTCCATGGTGTTTTGCCAGGCAACCAGCCCCCCTCCGCACTCAGGATCATCCACGTAATCAGGACCCAACCACGTGATGGGCCCCCTCCGCATTGGCCAAGCAGCAACAATGGTTGGCAACTGGGCAACGACCCTCTGTCATGATAATCATCATCCCCGCGAACAAACCCAGTGCAGAGCCTTCCAAGCACTGCAAACCACTGCAAACCACTGCCGTCCACTGCAATGCTCTGGTGAGACTCGCCATTTTGCCCCCTTTTTCAGCCCCCTTTCAGCCCCCTTCCAAGACCTCCCAGCACCTCCACCCCCGGACCCCAGACTCCCCTAATGCCCTCTAATTGCCCATCCATATCCATTATTATTATGATCCATCACGATCCGCGAGGGGCCATGACTAAGTCCCCCAGCGCGGAGCCAATCGCCGCGATTACGGAGGGGTAATCGAAACTACGTGAATCGTCATCCGTCAATCTTTGCTCGTCTTTTTGCTTGTCTCGTCCCCTAAAAAGCCTCAAACGACCCTCCAGAACACGAGCTGGTTCCCAAGTCCCAATAAATCACGCATAACTGCCCGCGCTGCCCGCAGACCTTCTCCTTTGCGACATCGCATGACACATACGTGCATCTGCCCATTCCATCTATTACACATCGTGGGAAGCCCGGGTGCGGGAAGTGCAGGCGTCCACGACGTCCACCGGGGCCTGGAGCTTCCCCGGATTTTCCATCAACTGACCCGTTGAGCTTTTGGCCGCCCGCCGTCCGCTCGCCGCTCGCCGCTCGGCTTCGGGGGGCGCTGCTGCTGCTACTGGCACTACTGGGGGCGCTGGGCAACTGGTCACTGGGCACAATAATAATCATCAATCATCCCTAACGGAAGTACTCGGTACCGAGCACCACCACTACTACCACCACCACCGCCACCACCGCCAGTACTTCGTTCGTGCACCACAACTGCGCTGCACTCACTCACTCACTCATGGTACAGTACCTCGTACCTGGACCGAAGTACCAAGGAAAAGCATTGGGAGATCTGGGGATCCCCCCTAAACCCAACAGAATCCCGCTAATACGTGTTCACGCCCTCAAGCACCCCGTCTCGCCAGTCTCACCGCTGCCTCAGAAAGTCCCAACGAGATTATTCCCATGATATCGATTATTGATATTGACCAGCACGCAAGACAGCCAAGGTCCAGACTTCCGCACCTCCAGACTCCCGACTCCAGGTGGCCTGCCCTTTAATTTTAGGTCTCGGGCGTTGCGCTGCCTGCGTTAGAGCTTGGAGCTTGGAGCTTGGAGCCCAGATCCCACCGCCATGGACGCTGACAGCTCGCACGTGTGGAGCAGAGCAGCTGCCGTCGCTCTTGATGCCCAAGACCCCCTTTCCAATATCAGGGACCAGTTCCTCATCCCTTCCCAGGCCCAATTGAAGGCGGGAAGTTTGTCAGAAGCAGGTAAGAAAGGGAGCCCGTGGCTTGTCTCCTATTTCTCCGCCCTCCGCCTTCCGTTCGCTTGCATCATCCCTTCCCTACCTAGGTACTCGTATCCCTTATTCTATTTTGGACCATCGTGTGCTGAGGGATTTGTCTGACGTAGAGTCCCGTGACTCATCGTCACCTGATGCATCTTTGTCTTCATCCTCATCTTCATCGGCCTCGGCCTCGGCCGTCTACCTCTGTGGCAACTCTCTGGGCCCCCAGCCACGCGTGGTCGCCACGCGCCTCCAGCAGCATCTCAGTACGTGGTCCAGCCAGGGCGTGTTTGGGCATTTCAAGCCCCTTTCCGAGTCCCCCTTGCCAACATGGGTCGATGCCGATGTGAAGGCGGCCGAGAGCATCGCGCCCATCGTCGGTGCTCAAGCGCCAGAGGTAGCGATTATGCAGACGCTGACCGCCAATCTACACTTCCTCATGAGCGCCTTCTACAAGCCCGATGTCAATGGCCGCCATAAGATCATCCTGGAGACCAAGGCATTCCCTTCAGACCACGTGCGTACCCCTTGATGTCACGTCGTCTCACGACCTAGGTCGGTACACGTGGTGCAGTGCTACAGTGACTAAGTGAGGTTCTAGTTCGTGGCGGAGGCCCAAATTCGGCATCACAATCTGGACCCGAGCACATCCATGGTCACGATATCTCCTCCTTCTCCGTCAGAACCAATCCTGACTACGGAGCATATACTCTCGGTCATCGATGAGCATGCTAGTACCACTGCGCTACTTCTCCTTCCGGGAATCCAATTTTACACTGGCCAGCTTCTCAATATACCGCTCATAACTAAACATGCACGCTCCAATGGAATCTTTGTCCTCTGGGACCTCGCTCACGCCGTTGGCAATGTTCCCCTCCAGCTCCATGACTGGAATGTCGATGCCGCCGCCTGGTGCAGCTATAAATACCTCAATGGTGGCCCGGGAACCATTGGTGGTCTGTTTGTCCACGAGCGCCACACGCAAGGCGCTTCTGCTCCCAATAGATTGGCAGGATGGTGGGGCAGCTCTAAGAGCACGCGCTTCACCATGGACAATGAGTTCGTCCCCATTCCTGGCGCCCGAGGCTTCCAGCTTTCCAACCCTTCCATCTTGGATATTACAGCTTTGAATGCCTCGCTAGAAGTCTTTGCTTTGGCGGGTGGCATGGGTCCCATAAGGGCGAAATCGCTCAGGTTAACATCGTACTTGGAGCAGCTGCTTGTGGCCTCCCCTGCTTTTACGCAGGGGCGTTTCCAGATCATTACACCGAGAGATCCAGAGCAGCGCGGTGCGCAGCTCAGTTTGAAGCTGAAAGGGGGCCTGCTAGATGTCGTGATGGCGGAGCTGGTTGCCAGGGGCGTGGTCGTCGATGAGCGTCAGCCGGACGTGATCCGAGTGGCGCCTGCACCCCTGTTTAATAGCTTTGAGGATTGCTGGAAATTCGCAGATGCTTTTGCGAACGCACTAAACGCTGCTGAGAAATAAAAAGAGGGGAAAGTGGATTTAAGGGGAACCGATGAATTGCAAATGACAACTTAATAGCTAATGGACTTATGAGTTGCACAGAAAGAAATATAAACTTACAAATAGAAAACGAATCTTGGAATCTAGCCCATACTTCTTCATCTAAAAGGGTGAATCAAACAACTTAAAAGCCCTATGGGATTAGATATTCTCGATGCTTTACTTATTATCTAGTAACCTGGCGTTGACATTATTACCGTGAGAGATGACCGCATTAGGCGAACCAAGAAAGGGGAAGGATCCCGGCCCGAGCCTTGTCCAGAAGGCTACGAGTGCCGTACGCACGGGCCACTGATTCCTACATGCTGGCTTCAACCTCAACGCAACACAAGCAATAAATAATACACTTTTACACTTTTACACAGCGCAATCCTACCACAACTAAACTTAACCCCTAGGCGCAAACCATATTTCCCTGAAGCAAAACCCAGGGCTTCCTCTGCCGTATTCAAACCCCATGGGTTCTTCCTCCCGCTGCATCGCAACCCCCCCGCACCTCCTACGATAAACTACAATGGCAGCAACCAAAACCCTCGACGCAGCAACATGCACCACCGCTGCCGAAGCATTCAAGCACCCTCTCCCGCAAGTCCGGCAATTCCACCGCACGCTAACCACCGAGCTCGACGAGAAGAATGCGCGCCTGCGGACTTTGGTTGGGGGCAGCTACCGGCAATTACTCGGGACCGCAGAGATGATCCTCGAGATGCGGGAGAATATCGATATCGTGGAGGATACGCTCGGGAATGTGGGGAAGGGCTGCGGAAGAGGGGTTATCGGTGGGATGGCGAGTGGACTGGGCAAGTTGGTCAGCGCTGGTGGGGGCGTAGGCGACAAGCATAGGAGGGATTTGGAGTGGGCCGCCAGGATGAAGGTCCTTTCCATGTGCGGTGTTACGGTTGGGAAGCTTTTGAAGAGGGGGGTAAGTAATGGTGGTGAAGGGAGGACGAAGAATCTAGTTCTTGCGGCCAAGGTACTGGCGCTGAACAAGCTATTGGTGAAAACCGCGAGGGATTCCGTGGCCGAGAGGAGCACATCAGAGCAGGAATTGGTGGGGGATGCGAAGAAGAAGCTGGCGAGTTTACAAAGCCGGCTTTTGAGGGCTATTAAGAAGAGTTTGCAAAGGACCGATGGGGATGCCTCGAGAGAAGACCTCATTCAAGCACTCTCTGCGTATAGCCTGGCCACGAATTCAGGCGCAAAAGATGTGCTGAGACATTTTCTCCGTGCCAGAGGAGAGGCTTTAGAGCTTGCGTTTGAAGACGAGGGGGAGGCGTCGTGTGTTGTGCGAGCACTAGAACTGTATACCAGGACTTTGTTGGATGTTCAGGCGATGGTACCGCGACGCCTTTCGGAGGCTCTAGCGGCGCTTAAAGATAAGGTATTGCTGAAGGATGAGAAGATCAGAGAAATTGAAGGGCTGAGGCTGAATGTTTGCGAGAAGTGGCTCGGGGATGAGATTTTGTTCTTCATGCCTTATATCAGGCATGATGATCTTGCGGGTCCGCTGGCTGTTGAGACCCTAAGGGGATGGTCGAAGAAAGCCTCCGAGGTGTTGTTACAGGGATTTGCGGCGACTTTAGAAAGAGTCCAAGATTTCAAAATAGTCGTCGATTTAAGGACGAAAATTCTACAGATTTGGATCAAGGAAGGTGGGCAGGCTAAAGGTTTCGACCCTTCGATCCTTCTGGACGGGTTGCGGAAGGTGATTAATGACCGCATGGTACATCTCCTCGAGTCCCGTGTGCAGAAACTACATCTGGTAGCGACCGAGGTTGAAGGAACATTAGGATTATGGGATGAAAGCATCGCAGGACGTCACGAGAGTCTTTGGGATGCAAGCATGCTAGACATGGAAATCAACCAAGGAGCCGACCCCTTCAAACAAGCAATCCTCGCTCGCACGCACGGAAGAAACGACGCCGTTTCGAGGGTATTCAAGGGATATCAGGCGTGGCGAAAGCTAGTGGACGAGATCACCGTTGTCATCGAACAGCTAAAGAAGCAGAGGTGGGACGATGATCTAGAGGATATCGAGGACGATGATGTCCTCGAATCTCGAAATACGCTGCTCAGCCGCGAAGATCCGGAAATGCTACAGGGGCGTTTCAATACATGCCTCGAGAACGCGTATAAAGGCCTCCATGAAAAGATAGCCGCATTGATAGCTGTGTATGAGAACAGCGAACACGCAGGCTCAATGTCCATCTACCTCCTCCGCATAATCCGCGATCTCCGGACAGGGCTGCCTAGAGATCAAGCTCTCCAGTCCTTTGGGTTGTCATTAGTCCCTGCCCTCCACGAGAAGCTAGCATCTACCGTCTCAGTTGAGCCGATCAAATCGTTCACCAAAAGCTTCGAAAAGAAGTCGGTGGCGGGGCGGGCCTTATGGGAAGGCACCCCCGAACTCCCCGTTCAACCCTCGCCTGCGGCTTTCAAGCTGCTGAATAATTTGACCATAGCAATGTCGAATTTAGGTGCTGATCTTTGGAGTCCGACTGCTATTGGTGTTTTAAAACGAAAGATACGGAAGGAACTAGCACAAGCTTGGCTGGACGTTTTGAAAGCGCCGGAAGAGAAGGAGGACTCGCCGGAGACTAACGGCGCAGTTACCAACGGCGACGCCTCCCCTAGCTCCCCTAATCATGAAGTCGTCGACGTAGCAAAGTGGAAAGAATACCTCACCCAATCCCTCTTCGACCTCGTCCTCCTCCAAAATTCCTTCGAGCTACCAGATACCGAGGATGGCGATGACGATCTACAACCCTTAGAAGAAACGATTAAGAAACAAATAGATCTTGATCCCGCAGCGCAGAAGCGGTTGAAGCTGGCTGCGAAGGAGTATTGGACGAGGACGAGCTTGCTGTTTAGGCTCTTGGCTTAGTTAGTTAGAGGTGATGTGGAGAGAATAGAATACCCTATTATAGATATGGCTTTTCTTTTCCTGAGTTTACTAACGAGCAGCCACCCACATTAATTTGGCGAAGCGAACCCAAGTTACTCAAGGGAGTGAGGGCTTACACCACAATTGCTCACTCGCTTCACCAATCAAGCATCTTCAACATGACAACATCACAAACCCCTTTTTCCACCCTAATTCAACCATACTATTACGTAAGTACAGTATATTCCAACCAAAGTTTTGCCATCATTCTTCTCCCCTACTAGAAATACTAGTGTTAGCCTACTATAAAGCTTCTGTTCTATTTATTTAGCCGTATAGAAAGCGAGGCAATATCTTTTCCTCAAGGAGGATGCCTCATTTCTATGCCTTCCTCAGGAGGACCTACTAAAGGCTATTCTAGAGATGTATTGCTTAAGCAAGATTCCGTTGCCTCTTAATCTATGTAGAATCTACCCTTTGGAGTGCTGCCAAATTGATCACCTGGTATAGTGACCATTAGAGACTATTACAATTAACAATTAAAGTTACTTCGCCTCTTTTTCTCCTTCTGTCTCCTTTTCTCGTTCAGACTCCTTTTCTCTTTCGGCCTCCTTTTCTCTTTCGGCCTCCTTCTCTCTTTCGGCCTCCTTTTCTCTTTCATCCTCCTTCATCCATTGCATCCATTTAATGTTGTTAAACCCCAATACGCTCCCTGCTGCGTCGAATTCCACCTCCCATCCACTGCTTCTCATGAGGTCCACAAATCCCATTCCATCACTATCCTTCGCTTCTATATCTGCCCCTCGGAAGAGTAGCGTATTAATGCAGTCATGATTGTAATCATTTTCTCGCTTTTCCGCCGCCGCGTGAAGTAGAACTGTACGTCCATTCCCGGCACGAGCCTCGATATCAGCACCCCAGTTTATTAGCGCAATCACGATGTCCAAAGAGTTGCACGCAGTGGTATCCAAAGAGTTGCACGCAACGGCTAAGAATAAGGGCGGGTAGGCTGGATTCGCATTCACGTTCGCATGGTTCTCGATAAGGAAGCAGACGAGGTCTATGGCGTCAGGATGAGCACGCTGGATAGAAATCGCACGGTGTAAGACAGTGAAGCCGCCTGGTCCTTGCACGTTAATATCTGCCCCACGGTCGATCAGGGGGCGTAGGATAGAAATGCTTCTCGAGGGATCCCACGAGACGGCGAAGTGGGCGGCGGTCCATCCGGAGGTGGTTACTGCAGTCACAGGATTGACCTCGGAAGTCAAGGAGAGTAGAAAGGTGACAGCGTCAAGGTTTCCATCCCTCGCGGCATTAT
Organism: Venustampulla echinocandica; assembly: GCF_003357145.1. Classification (NCBI taxonomy): domain Eukaryota; kingdom Fungi; phylum Ascomycota; class Leotiomycetes; order Helotiales; family Pleuroascaceae; genus Venustampulla; species Venustampulla echinocandica. The sequence goes on from NW_022474210.1 coordinate 161,062, forward strand.
GAATGGGGAGTTCTCCATTGTTATTTCGGGTGTCGAAACTGGCGCCATGAGCCAGTAAGTTGGCCATGATAGGTTTGGAAGCGTCGGTGCGACGATTGCAAGTAGCGAAGTGCATTGGCGTGTTACCAAATTTGTCAACTATTGTTGTAGATGCACCATGGGTGATAAGGGAGTCGACTAAACTTGCATCGTTGCCTTCTACTGCGTAGAACAATGGAGTTCTGTTCCAAGAGTCCAGAGGGTTAACATTAGCTCCGCTCTCGAGAAGGAACGCCCAGATGGCTTTTGTTGGAGTCCGATTTTCGCAGATTAAATGTAGTACGGTCGAGTTGTCGTGCATAAATGAGCCGTCGTTAAGGTACATTAGCCTGGCCTCGATATCTGCTCCCGCTTCTAGGAGAACCTTGAAGACTTCAAGCTGTATTTCCTTCCCGGCTGGCGTCCCTTTCGGAACAGGATTCACGACATCGAGCCGGCCACAAGGGCCCCAATGGTCCCAATAAGGAACTGAGACGAGTGCCTGTTCCAATAGGTCTGATTCTATCCCATCGCCATGCCTAAGGTCCTCCATGACCTCAGCTAGTAGCAACTTCACAATTACTATTCGCCACTCCATCGCTGCGAGCTTTAGTGCGCGACCGATTCCGACAGTCCTTGAAGTACTATCGTCAAAGCCCTTCCCTTTCGGCAACCTTTTCAGAATCTCAAGTACACATTCCACACGACCAGACTCTGCTGCGGCGCATAAAGCATGCGAAGTCACTGAAACTTTTGCATCTAGTAACCCCCTTAAGATCTCCACATATCCAAGACGAGCAGCTACCCATAAGGCGTCATGGCCATCCTCTAAGTAGCCCTCCTCATTTGGTGCAAGAAGTTGGCCATCTGCGCCTCTTGAAAGTAATAGCTGTATAGCTTCAAGATTGTTCTGGCAGACAGCATGATGGAGTGGGGCATGACCAGATCTATCGAGATAGTTGATATGGTCAACAATAATAGTTTCTGGGAGAGACGAAAGCAGTTGTGAGAGTTTGGCGGTGTCTCCCTCAATTATGGCTTTGTGTAAAGGAAGATCTTCTTCATCGGTGTCAAATTCCATTGACATGCTTTTGATATCGGCGTTAAGGGGGTGTTGCAGAAGAAATATGTATGTCTTTATTAGCGTCTATGTTGATATGTTTCAGGGGAGGTGTTCTTCGGGGCGTTTTTGTAGCAAGGGGGCTTTTTGGGGATGCGGTTTGAACATTTGATGTATAAAGGAGTTGGTTGAACCTGTTGTACGAAGGGTTCATTTATTCTCGCTCGGGTAAATAAAAACCAACACTGTTCAGCGGCCGAAATCCACCTACACAGTTTTTCCCGCCAACTTATTTTCGAATCATCTCATCAAAGAGACCACCGATGCATGCTTTCTCCACATTTTATGCCCCAATACGGACATAATAGCCCACCCGAAGATTCGCGCATGTGTTTCCAACCGTTGGATTCCATGCATAGAAATTAGTCAAAGTACCCCAGCAGTGGTAGCAACAGTACCGTGTTAGTCATTCGCCGACACGAAATGAAATTTCTTACAATTTCCTACCGTGCCAGTTTGAACTGGCGTTGGCGTCGCTGTCCCGTTTCCAGCCGTAGTTGAGTTCGTTGCTGTTATCGTGGTTCGACTGGTCGTTCTACCGATGATATTGACACAGACCTAGGTGTCGAGCCATGATGACTGACATGCGGTCCCTACTGCTGGGTTCCAGCTATAGAAGTCTGCAAGTGATGCCCCGTTTGAAGTTGCGATGGTTCCACATTGGTCGTTCGTATGGACCAAGTAGAATGTGTTGCAGTTGGGTGTACATTCCTGCCTGCATTGGTGTCGGAGTGGTTATTCCATTTCCAGGCGCAGTAGTAGTTGGCAGGGTGATAATCGTGGAGGAGGTTATAGTGATCAATGTGGACGAGCTAGCAATGGATACACAGACGTACGTATCTGACCAAAGTGCGGAGCAGGTCGTTCCTATCACGGGGTTCCAAGCATAAAATTGGGGAGAACTATCCCGTACGAAGATGGGATCTTGCTGCATTAATTGCCAGCTTTGACAAGATAGAAGGAGTCGCAATTGTTGATAACTAGTCTGAATTGGCTGAGGAGTAGTGATACCGGTGGTTGTAGGGCCAAACGTGGTCGGCTTGAAGGTTGCCGTCGTGATTCCATAATTGACCTCGACATGGCATGAATTAATTTCCTACAACTAGGTTGCAAGACGACCCCTGGAGGATTCTACAGGAAGAAGTGAGCGAGGTTTTCAGGGAAGACGGGATAAACTTATATAAGTATTGAATTTGTCCACGGTAATGCGCCAGGTACTTGCAAAGCTCGTACATGGACTACCTAGGTACTTGGATTGGAAATATTTCCTTATTTTAATATAATAGCTGCAATCTGTGTCTGTGTCGGGGGCTGTGGTGGTAGCTGGGTCTTCTAAAGTATGCGCTTACTAAGAGCAGAACTGCTGAAGCAGCGAGAAGTACAGAAGTTCTCATATTTTTAAAAAATGAAGAAGAGAATTAGGGATGTTCTCGTAGAAGAAAAATATTGTCTTGGAGACTGGCCACTACCAGTTGAACTAGATGGACTGGCCTTGCGAGATTTGTAATGCTGTCCGTGTTACCATGGAGCCCAAAGGACCCTTCGAGCTAGATAAGGCGGAAATAACGCAGCAAGAAATATATGGTTGTGGACCACGCATCCCTGATATGGACGTCCAGAGTGAGGCATACGAAGTATTACGAACGGGAAGAAAATAGGGGCGTAGTTGAGTTCGGACGCTTGTGGGGAGAAAGTGTACAGGCGGCGAAGGAGAGCCAAGAGTGTCAGAGAGAGAGAGAGAGAGAGATAGCGATGAAAGAGAGATGGAAGAGCATCATGGAGAATCGATGGTCCGCAAATGTCTTTCTCCTTGTGTTTGAAATGGACAATGGGTCAAATGTTAAGGTCACCCGCCGCTCAGCTTCGCTTCACCCCAATATCGCCCTTCAGGCGGCAAGAGGTTTGGGTTCTACGCTAAGACTACTGGCAAATTTAATAACTGAGGCTTGTGTATGGCAGAGCGGACGAGAACCCATTTCTCCTCAGTCTATGGTCGTATGTAACAGGTATTTGCTTAAACTTACTTATTCGTATATTGCACGATCAAATTTATGAGGAATTAAAATGCCCAATAATAAGCTGGCTCAAAGTACGTAAGTACGTAGGTACATGTACGTGACCCAGATTTACCTTACTGTAGGTACGTAACCAGGATTGCGCGCCGATGCCACTTGAGTACCGAGGAAGGCTATAATAATTATTTCAAGAATGGATTGATGCGACTTAAATTGTATAGAACCTCCACAACCCTTCAAGAAAGCAGAATTCCGGCCAGTCCACGTGGGATCCGAGTCGATCACCTGGCTGTGACTACCTACGCCATTTACATTCATAACCCAATTGCCATCAACATTTTCCGAAATTCATCAACAACCAAGTCATGTCGACAACACGACTTACCTTCCTCTACCCCCATCTATTTCGCTCGATTCGAATTACGGAACCCGTTACGCAGAGAGTTAGCATACAAGCCAAAATTCCGCGTCCCCAATGCGTGGATTCAAGGAACTTTACAACAACGCGGCAAAGGAGGGGTCAGCGATACATACGGAGACATGGCAAAGCTATAGAACCATCTAAGGAAGAAGCAGAGGAGGCAGAGGGATTGGGGAGCCCTACTGCTAAGGAGGCCCAACAGGATGCTGAAAAGACAGCAGATACCAGACCCGACACAGGGGAGAATGATGTAGAGAAATCCCAACCGGCCGCTTCATCCTGGGCGCCATTATCAGAGGAGACCCAGGCCGCTGCGATAATACCTGGCGATGAGAATAGTCCCATACAACCAGTCGAGCCGACACGAAAGCACGACGAGGCAGCAGGGCGCCAACAGCCCGATGGTAAAGCGGGTGATGGAAAGCCAGCTCTCGAAACCGTTCTGCAAATGCCACCACCTGAGACTCCGGAGGAGGAAAATGCTTCGAAACCGCCGCATCTGCAAACTCCGCCCTATGTTCACCACTTCGATACCTACACCTTGGTGAAACAAGTCGAAAAGGGGGGGTTTATGACGGAGCAGAGTATTACCGCCATGAAAGCTGTTAGAGGGCTGCTGGATTTGAATTTAGGGGTTGCGAAGGCTGGCCTGGTTAGCAAGAGCGATGTTGAGAATGTGAGTTGCCCTTACGCTGGGAGAATCAGATGAATTGCATTGGGTTTTGTTCTAATTATTTGGTTGCGTTATAGGAGACCTACCTCTTCCGGGCAGCATGCTCCGAATTGAGAACGGAGATCGCAAATGCTCGAAGAGCCAACGATGAGGCTATGCGTAGAGATAGGACGCTTCTTCAGCATGAAGTGGATATTCTTAACCAAAAGCTATCGCAGGAGCTTTTGACTCTAAAAGATGACCTGAAGGGCATGTTCGATGACCGGAAAATGGCCGTTCGGCAGGAACAGCGAACTATGGAGAGTGCTGTATGTCTACTTGTTCTTCCTCCCATCCAACTTTATTATGCGCGACCTTCCAACCAATAACCCTTTCAAACTGACCATATATAGATCCAAGGATTAAATAACAGGATCACGGTCTCATTGAATAGCGATAGTAAATCGGAGATCGAAGGGCTTCGATGGGTTTTAACGAGACGATCCGTCATGGGTATTTTGTTTATGGCCTTCATGGTTTTGACATCGCTGCGGTATGCGAGCTACAAGTCGCATGAAGATGAACTGAAGAAAAAGAGGGAAGCAGAAGCGAAGGAAGAGGTGTCGTTCAAAGACCTGCCCGCGCAAGAAGCAGCGGGGATACTGGCTGCTAACTAGAGTATATCCAAGCGCTTGGTTTCAACGTATGACTTGGAAACGATGGCTGATGGGAATCAATAATTTGATGGAAAATGTTACCATACGTTGAGAAAACCATGGGACATGGTTGGAATCGCAATATCATATTTGTTGATCCTGCCTTCCGTTCAGCGTTCGATGTCAGGAGGTATTGAATCTATCTCATTTCGGCCGACGTTTCATGGATTATAATGCTTTGATAGGATGGTTGAATGGAGTGCAAGTTTACTCCGTACAAAAGCTAGAAAACAAATACCAACATCAGACACCAGCCACAGGCCACATGGACCCCCTGCTCCTTGCTCGTATTCGGCCCAATCCAGTAACAATGATTCCAAATGGCGGTCTCAGTATGCGCGATTAGTCAATGCACAAACCACAAAACAGCCATTGACGAACAAGCACTTGCGAATTGTCATACTCAAAAAGTCATCCTTCACGCAACACATATTTGTTTGGAACCCGGAACAGAGAACGGCCGTGGCTTTAGGACTAATGTATTTCGATTCTTTCTTTCCAAATCCTTTGGTCCCACGCAACGCTTTTTGCCGAGCCTCCTGCAACACAGCAAAGTTGTCAACGACAGTGAGAACAGAAACACCAACCGCTTGCGAGGACTATAGTCAGCCACGCAGGGTATACTACAGATAAGCATTGGCGATCTTTGGAATCTTTTGATTTGATTATACGAAGAATAGCTCGGGACATCTGAGAAGGCCTGTGATTTGAGATAAAGGATTTTCTCGAGATGAGCGGGACGGGGTCGTCGGGGAATGGGTCCTTCAGTTCCCTCTGGCACCGGTCAACTGACAAACTATCCCCCAAGAAGTTTAAATTTATGCCTAGTAATGTGGCAAAGACTGGTAATGGTAATCATATTTCAAATTCCTGGACGTATTTGATAGAAGTTTTCAGGGCTAGAGATATGCTATTCCAATTGTTTTCTTTGATTACTATTCTGACTTGGCTCATACTTATATACCACCCTCGGTTTCACCATTCCTTCTTTTATTGCAATACGAGTCAGGTTATATTCTGTTTTATGTCCTTAGTGCCTAGCTATACTTTTAGACCCGGGAAGATGCATAGTCTTCAGTTTACTAACCGTGATATGATAGGTAAGGAGGGTGAGGATGCAGCTACGGCTGCACTATCTGCCAAGCAGCATCGCAGGGCTCAAGTTCGAAAGGCTCAGACGTATGTAGCCCGATATGGATAAGACCCGGAGACCAATCCTGGCTCTTTATTGTAAAGTTAGCTATACTTAGACTGATACTACGATAGTGAACATCGGCAAAGAAAGGCAAACCACGTTAAGCAATTGGAACAAGATATTATTGATCTGCGCAAGATGATTATCACGGCTGAAACAGAAGCCTCACTCGTTGAGCAGGAGAATGAGGCTATTAGGAAGATCGTTGTACAGGCCAAGCTGCCAACCTCTACCTCGGATGCCTCTTTTCCACCAATGCTACCAACTATCCAAAACGAACAGCTAGATTTACAATTCCAACCTAACCCCCATCAAGACCTCACACAAAGCCAGTTCAACAATGACCTAGCGTCACAAGAGGCATTTCTACAGGATTCTAACAGCTCGCTCGTTAGTATCATCTTCGATGAGCTCGTCGGACAAGAATGTTTGCACGTCAGTCCGTCAACAAGCCAAGAAACTTTACCACAAATAATCAACTCTCCGGATATCTTCAACTTCCCCAACAATGCCTTCGCCGCTAAAGCTCTGACGAATCCTCTAAGCATTGTCTCCGAACCATCGAATACAAATAGCCTCCCAACTGCCGTGCCACAATCTCTACCAGCTAGTACAATAGCCCAAGAGGAGGAACTAGACCTGGCAACCATAGCTATAAACTTTATCCTCGCGTACGTCTGCCTCTTGTGCTTCGGCCCTTCACTTCCCTCCTCTTCATTTCTTGCTCTCAGCAACCTCAAACTCCTGTCCGCAAGTTCTCTAACCCAAAACTAGCCTCGAACATCCCTGTCGCACACACTTCCACCACCACTCCCCCACCACACCTTTCGACCCTACCGGGGACCCAAGTGGACATGAACTCATGGCCTCCACGTTAATGTATTCTTCTGCCCCCGAGCCGGTATTCTCAGACTTCGCCCCAGGAATTCACAGGTGGACGTCTTCCAAGAGCAGCGAAGATAATCTCAAACAGTTAGAAGCGATGAGTCGTAGTTTGCCTAAGGCGGATTGGGAAATAACGCCTGTGCAGGCTTGGTTTAGAATGGTGGAACAGTTTGGCGTCGATTGGATAACGGCCGGTAGCAACGCAAAAGGGAACGAGGCGGAGAATGTTTTGGAATGGGTGAAGAAAGATTTAGCAAAGATAGTTGGCTGTTTCGCATTTGGAGCTGTCATGGATGAGAAGAAATTTTGTGATGTTATGGAGGAAAATTTTAATGTTGGGGGTGGGAGGTCGCTTGTATTTTAAGAGCGTCTGGAATAGGCGTATTTGGAAGCTTGTCAATGAAAGCAGCAGCTGAGGAAAATACCGGTTTGATATCTCTTATGGTTGGTTCTGGGACGGCGCCTAGGTGGGGAATAAATACCACTTTTGGCATATTGAACCGGACGCGTTTCACCAACGTAGCACTTTTGGATTCATTTGATGATAGCACAATTCGAAATCTCACTTAGTTTGATTCGTATAGGTAAGCTTGTATATGTCAAGCAACTCAGTATGTCCAAGCATAAATTCACTAGCGATGGAATATTGCATCAGGTGGGGAGATGGGTGTTTTCTCCTCATGGCTATTGCGGGACTGACATCTCATGAGTAGACCTCAGGTTGTGGCATTAAAGTAGTATGATCGAGATGCTTTCAATCAGCTGGAAAATGAGGTGTCCGCAGCTATCATATGAATATTTGGCATCAACGGAAAACAACTTCCAAATATAGCAAAGGAACTAAGGTATTCTACCCCTTGTCAAATAAACTATAACAATGTTGACAGTGACTGCCTCTACAGTAAGGAAATATCAAATGTTGTTTTTGCCGTCCTCGTTGAATCGTTTCTCAGCTTTGGACTTTTGATACCTAAAACAGTCTACCCCACCAATTCGTCTAACTCTTGACTCGGAATTAGAACATTGCCACAACTTCGGCAACTTGATTACCATAACCGCGAGCAATAAATACTCACTTGTGTTTTGAGAGAAAAGAAGCACGAAGCAAAAGTCTTTGTGATATCCGCATGTGATGGTTTAAATATCCTTCGGTTGGCCGTGGAGTCGATACGGCTTCAACCAAGCTCCCACGCTTTTGGGGCTTTGGGGTTAGTTGTTGGCGGGGAGAAATGCAATAATATGTTTAATAACCGAGTTACGGTTGGCAAAGTGAGGCACGCGTAGGATTCCACCTAGATCAAAACAAAAAGGGCCGACTGCCTATTATTAGGCGAAGCCACAGGATAAGGCAATCCTAACGAAATCATTCTAATTCGAGATTCGGCGGGGAGAAAAACAGTGCAAAAACTCAGGCGAGGACCTTCTTTTTGGGCCTCGATCTTAGAGAGAAACCAGACTGAACTGGTTTTTTTTAGGGAGCCATGATCCAAAGTCATGGCCTTTATTACCCTACCCTAGTGGCTAGGGATCTTGTTTGTTTTTCTTTTTCTTTTTGGGGGTTTCTATTTTTGTTAGCTTTTTGGGATTGTTTTTGGAGGTGGGGAAGGCTTACTTGGTGATGTTGGTGTTAGCGTTAAACAGGCGCATGGCCCAATATGGCCGTTGGGCCATGTGCCCGTTGGAAGAAAATCTGTTTATTCTGTATTATATATCATAGTATGGTTTGGGGGTGAATTTGGGCGGTGGTCGCTTGTGAGTAGGGGAGGGGGCGGTGGGCGGTGTCCATTTTGCGGCATGTTTATTGAGCACCTGTCATGATATCCAAGGATGGCTTTTAAATTGAATTTGCCCAAGATGGGAGATAGTACCTGACATTTTCATACACTAAGAAGGTCACCCAAGTAGCAGGCAGAACCCTCACAATGTTCGTTCCCAAGCCTCTATAAAAGCCTCTCCATCCCTCCTCCCTTAGGACCTTCTTCGCCACGCCCGTAATGCCCTTCCCAAACGTCTCATCCGCATGATATGTCTGTATCCTGCTTCTGAAGACCTGGTATGGGTATGTCACGGTTCCAGCAACCACCTTCGCGGAGCCGCTAAGGATCAATGTCGCCGTATTTCCCAGCTTCTCGTCTTTCTGGTCCTTTACCATTATGCCATCACTTAGCTCCCGCTGCTGGGCTAGGTATTTCTTCCAGGTATTCTTCATGGGCTCATACACGGCGAACTGAACAGCCCCATGACTATTTCCCAACAAGGTAACCCCTACGCCTCTGTAAAACCCTTTCAGGCCTTCACGGACCCACAATTGTTGTATCCCATGCCAGAAACTCTCATACGCGCCCTTCGACCCTCTATCCGAGCTCAGCATCCGGGTTTTCACAACCCATATTGGATTCGTTGCGAATGTGGTAATAGTCCCTGATATCCCGGAAGCAAGGAAGTAATCAAATGGCGTGAGGGCATTTCGATTGGCAGCACTGTCATGTTGACTAGTAGGGCTTGTGCCAGGTTGACCGTGGAAGATAAGCAGCTGTTTCTCGATGATTGACTTGAAGTAGAAGAATATTGCCCAACTGCTCGCATTTCCGACGAGATTTGGCGTGAGGCCTCGATATAAGGTTTGGATAGGGCGCTGGCTGGCTAACAGCGATTTTCCGATGCTATATCCCCCGAGGGGAGTTGTAGATTTGCGCTGGACTGTAGGTGGTGAGTTGGGGCGTGTAAACTAGGTGGGGGTGAAGCTATTTACTCTGAAGACGGGTTTTGATTACATCTAAAGGATGGACTGCGAGCGTGGATATAGTACCGGCCGAGAGGCCAGCAATTGTCTCGACGAGCGCGGGGGAGATGCGCGCATGGTTGTCATTCATCAGGAGCGTATTATCATGTTGGTAATTCGTGGGAGAATGGAAAGTCCGGATGTTGACGTCTGGAGCTTGCCGAGGCTGGCGAGATAAATCTAGGTTTATTTAAACAGCACATGGCAAAACTTCAACGGCACCCGCGATCATTCTACAAATTGTTGGACTGGTATATATGGAAGAGTATATGGCAGTGGTGATTTTGCGCTGGTTCACGCTGTAATATTCATATTGTACAATTGCGCTGCTGGCACACCGTGCTCAACCAAAGGTTCCCATGGCCTTGTCCATCCTGCAAACGCCTTCTAATGCTACAACAGGGCTTTCCATGGTCCCAGCTAGTCCCCAGATCATTTCCTTCCCACCAATTTCTGATTATATCCCGAAGATTCGTAGTGCTGGTGATCGAGGTTCAACGCTTATGCGAGTGGAGAGAAGAGTCTATTGTAGTTTTATTAGCATCAAACAGGCTTTTACATCACGCAACATATGAAAAAGGAACCAACCTGATGAATGATGGGCGAGGCTCGCTGCGAGTATAACCTGATATAGTCAGTAGCTGTTGGCTTAGAGAGTTCGAGATGTCGTACCAAAGTAGAGAATCAGGGGGAGGTAGCCACTGGGACATATTAGCACATCTTCCGGACATATACAGTTCTAAATTCGAATACATACTAATGGATGGCAACTCGAGAGATGTCAATGATCTTTCCAATGCGCTCCTATCACATAATCAGCTGGAAGCCTTTGATGACCGAAATGCGCTCGTTACCTTGCTTTCCTCGGAGAGTTGCATCTTGACTATTGTATTTTGTGAAGCTGCGGAGGCGTTAGAATATGCTATTGCGAGGTATATATATGCACGCGGACTATCGGGAACTTACAGGCTTTTGGTTTGAGTTGATGTTTTGTGGTATTTGAAGCTCAATCGCGGCTGGCGTTCCTAGAAAAAAGTCCATGAGATTGAGGTCACGTGCGTAGCCTCTTGGGAGTCTGAAAATTAATATCCAGCCTCGCGAGCCTCGCAGGACTCCACCTCCACCTCCAACCCTTCAACTCGTGTCCAGACGCATATAAATACCCACGAACCACCTTCCTAGGTATCTTAACCCACTTAGAATAACCTTGGTTTTAATTCATCGTCCACTTGAGCCTCCAATTGGGACTGCCACAGCCTCGACAAAGTCCATTTTCACAAGCAAGCCAAGCTACCCAAGATGTCTGGAGCAAGGCATTGGTATAGACCTCCACCCCCAATATTTCCCAGAGATCAACATCTAACATACCACAGGGAGCAAGACAAAGAAGCGACTGTTTATATAGGAAACATCGATGAGCGAGTGTCAGACAGCCTAATATGGGAACTCATGCTTCAAGCGGGACGGATCGTAAATGTGCATCTACCCAAAGACCGCGTAACGCAAACCCACCAAGGATATGGCTTCGTGGAGTTTATCAGTGAAGAGGATGCCGAGTATGCAGCGCGGATCATGAACCAAGTGCGGTTATATGGCAAGCCGATTCGAGTAAACAAGGTATATTGGCGCATCTATCTATCCCCCCGCCCTCACTATCAGCGAAGCTAATGAAAATCATCATAGGCCTCAGCAGACAAGCAAAAAACCGTCGAAGTGGGCGCCGAGCTCTTCATTGGAAATCTCGACCCCCTCGTCGACGAAAAAACCCTCTACGACACCTTCTCCCGCTTCGGTTCCCTCATCTCTCCACCCAAGATCGCGCGCGACGAGGCAGGTCTCTCAAAAGGCTACGGCTTCGTGTCCTACTCGAATTTCGAAGCCTCCGATGACGCGATCGCGAATATGAACGGCCAGTATCTAATGAACAAGGATATCAGCGTGCAATACGCGTATAAGAAGGACGGTAAGGGCGAAAGACACGGTGATGAGGCGGAACGTATGCTCGCTAGTCAGGCGAAGAAACATAACGTCGTGCTGGACGTTCCTCAGATGCCGGCGCAGCTACTTCTCAGTGGGAATGCACCAGCTGCTCCAGCGGCGATGTTAGATCATCACGGTGGTGCTGCTGCGGGCCAGCAGCAGCAAATGGGCGGTCCGCCTCCTGGCGCCATGCCTCCTGGATTCGGTGGGCCCCGCCAAAACGGGGGCTATAACGCTGTTCCTCCTCCCGCGCAACAAAGACCAAATGCACCGCTTCCTCCCCCGCCTTCGGGGCTCCCTCAACGTCCCCCGCCGTCTCAGGGCGGTTATGGTGGACCGCAGGATTTCCATCCTCCTGGTTTTGCCCCGGGACCTCCACCACCAGGCTTCCCACAGAACGTACAGATGCCTCCCGGTTTCGGTGGACCGCCACCCGGGCAAATGCCTCCTCATGGTTATATGCCTCCGCCGGGCTTCCAGCAACAACCGCCGCAAGGCCCACCGGGATATGGACGGAGGTGATGGGGTTAATTATCGTAGTGAAAGGCTTCTAGGCATACGACAATGAGATTGAGCAAGAAAGAAACGCTTTATGGGATTGGTTTATTTATTTTATAAATCCCTACCGGGATTCCCTCGACTATGCTAGTTGAGAAGGATATATTTGGGAGGCAGGAAGGAAGGTAGTGAAATGAAATGAACTATGACGGTATTTCTAGGCTGAGAAGAGGAGGCTTAGAATGTGTACTATCCACAACACCTGTATAAGAGATGTTATAGAAAACATGGCTTAATGCCGCAGTTAAAAGGCGGGCATCATTCAAGGACGGATACAAACAGACATGGCTTTGAAACACATCTTTTTTTTGAGGACGTACTACATAGCGCCGCTATATTTGTACAAACAATGCAATAATACAGAAGGAGCTCCACCGTCACGACGCGTAACAGATAGAACCAACCTCTCTCCCTCGTCCTTCCAGCTAGTAGCGTAAAAACCAACCCACATAATAATCCCGCTCATTCTACACCTCGACCTCCGCCTCCGCCATAGCCGCATCGCCATTTTCCACAGCCCCAGCAGGAACCTCCTCCACCACCGGCCGCTTATTCTGCTTCTCCTTCTCAGCCAAATACCAGGCCTCCTCGACAGCGAACTTCCTCCTGAACACCCGCAGCCAGCGTTCTCCCCACTGTCTGATCATAGCCTCATCGTTGCTGTCCCCGTCACCGCTTTGGATAGCTTGGTCTTTGCTACCTGTCGCCCAGGCGACGAGGGGTTCTTCCATTAGCTGGAAGAGGTCTTTCATACTTTTTCGCTCAGTCTCGGCTGTCTGCTCCAGAGTTGATCTCTGCTCCGGCGTGAGGGTAGGGACGCTCATGCCTCGGACGACCTGTCGGACTCTGCCTGTGACTTTTCCGATTGTAGAGCCAACCATCTCATAGACGAATGCCTGGCTTAGCCGCTTGCCATCTTGGCCTACAGCCCATTCGATGACGCTGCCGGGACTTAGAATCATGTAGTTAAGTAATTTATCGACGATGTTTACGCCGATTCCAGGCTGGTCTTTCCAGTATGACATGACGGAATCGATGATTTGCTTCCGTGCGGCTGGGGATTGAGGACCGATTGCGAGGAGACGCTCTTTGCATCGCTCGATGGAGGAGAGAACGTGAGAGAGGGATTTGGAGCCGATGAAGCAAATTGTTGTCATGTAGACGTCGGTTGAAACGACGAGGGGATCTGCGAGACGCATGTCCAATGCTTGGGCGTGGATCCGGTCGATAACTGGTTGTATCTGATCCTCTGGTGCTTTTTTCTTCAGAAGCGCCAGCATCTCAGCTCCCTCTGGTGCAAACGGCGTATCTTAATAACAGTTAGCATTGAATCACCAAAAAGGATCCCGGCTGAAACTTACTCTCGTCATTGTACTTGAAATCAGGGGTATCTTTCTCCTTCTCCTCAGAAATCAGCTGTTGATAAGGTGGCGGCAGAGTCCCCTTGATCCGCTGTGCAAAACTCAAACGGATTTCTTTATCCAAAGAGCCTTCAATGAAAGCTTTCTTCGGGTTCAGGGACGAGAGCTCAACGTCATCAATCCACTCCGTCCACTTCCAAGTGAACCCGAAGTTGCTTAGATGGTGAGCAAACCAATCCATAAATATGTAGCTCAGCTCGAGATCCATCGAATCGACGTTTCGGTACAGGAAACGGATCGCTCGACCAAGACTCGGTGCTATAGCAGCTGGTGCAATTTTACACGCCTCGGTTAGGACAGAGTGGTAATAGACCAACTTGTGCTCTGGGCTAGGGAGTTGGAATAGCTGCGAGAACACTGCATCAACTGCAACATCTTCTGGCTTCCAAGTAGACCTGTCGCCCTCCACATCCCGAAGTCTGTCGAATGGAGTGGCTCGCTTGACGAAAGTGTCGGGTGCGAAGTAGCAATCGATATCGATCAAAAAGCGAGCTGTAGCATTTCTGTTAAAGTCAAGAATGTTGATCGTATCCACCAATGAATCCCGCAATAGGCAGGAAGCAATATCCGTCATCGGCGGCACAGTCTCAACATCCTGATGAGCGTAGACTGAGAAATAAAGCTCGGGAAACAACGGTCTTGGGCCAGCAATAACCACATCAGGAATAACTATCGATGGAAGAGGATGTTTAGGGGACGAAGCCAGAGCATCGGGTTGTTCAGATTCCAGAACAACCTTCCAAGGCCGCGGAAGACAAGCTACCTCCCACCCGTTTGTGGACTCGTGTTGTAGCTGTTTCTGGAGAAGACTAAGGACGCCATTGGGCGCTTTTGCTTCGTCCGTACCGTTCCCGGGATATGGGTCGACCAGAGACTGAAGCACATGAGGTTCCGAAGCAATGATATCCGTGTTTTCCACCATGCTGTTGGCCTTATCCTGGGCATCCGTCGCCGACGAAGCCATAATATACGGGATCGTGAAGAGGATGATCTTGACAAGCTCCGGGCCAATAGTCTATCCACCAGGTTAGCAAAAAGAGTCCCCCAGCCCAGCCCATCCAAACTACTAACCTCCTCGTTATTCTCCGTCTGCAAATCCACAGCCTTGGTCAAAAGATCCTGCAGAACACTCCACACCCCATCCCCCTCTAATATCCCCTGCAGCCCACCCAAGAACTTCATAAGCAGTTTAACCTCTCTCCACTCCCCCTCCCGAATCTTCTCATTCATCCTCCCCGCCGCTCTGCTCAGCACCTCCGTAACCATCTCCGCCTTGATCGTATTTATAATCAACACAACGGCGGCCACAAACGGGATCTTAAACGGCTGCTCAACGACCAATTGCAAGGCCAAGTCATAGAACGCATTCCGGAGCTCCTCATCCTCGTAGTTATCACACACCGTCTTGGCGATAGAGCTAACCTCGTCCTCCACACGCTTCAAGGGCGATTCCGCAATCGCGAGGAGTTGTTTGCGTACTTTGACCACGAGGGGCTCTTCATAGCGGCGTCGCTGCGGTCGGCGATCGTAATCGTCCTCATCTGAGGAACAACGGATACGTGTCAGCCTTGCTTGGGTGATCCCTTACGATTCGCAGCATTCGGGGACCTGGAAAACCAACCTCTATATCTTCTCTTGCGGTTATTGTTATACCCTCCTCGGCCTCCGCGGGGTCTTTGGTCGTAATCCGCCATCACTTTGAAGGTCCAATGTGGTGGGACTTGGCTGGTATTTGTGGTTTTGGAAGCTCAGGAATAAAAAGGGCGTTGTTGACTGGGACTCGAGCAATGTTACGAGGCTCGTTAGCAGAATATTTGGTGCCTTAGGTCGCGAGACGCGCATGGTCGATGGCTCACCGGAACGTCACGTGTTGAATAGCTTAGCTTGACATGGTTTTAGCGGACATATTCCGTAGCTAGTTCCACGATAACTTATTGTTTAATATCGTCGACCTAGAGGGCCGGTAGAGGCATCGAGTTAATTGATGCATAGGCTTAAGTAGGGTGGCTGTAATATATATTATAGAAGACTCGATGAAACAGGTTGCGATCAGACCACTAGATATAGAAGAGGGCAGGATGGTTGAAAAGGCCGCACATAAAACTACGCTTCACCAAGTCACGTATACAAATATCTACCGAAAATGATTGGAGAGTGTCAATTGAGTATGAGCCTCACATGTGGAAAATCTTTGATGACCTTTGCAATCAGCCAACCCCTTTTAGTGACCACTAATGGCACAGTTGACCTAGAAAACGAAAACGAATCTTTTGACCATATTCGCCCTAGCAACAGCCTAACCCCCCATCGCGGCATATTAAGCTATTTCCATGCAATCATTGAACGCAACGGTATCGTCAATTTGGTACGCCGAATCTGTGGGACATAGAGGGAAAGGAAGACCAGCCACCCCTCTGTTTCGCTACCGTCGGGCGCCATGTAATGGGACAACAAGAATAGAAAGCAAATACCCATTTCCGTCATGCAAGAAAATCTAAAAACGAAGTTTGGTGGAACGGCGACGAGGGCCATCACTGCAATGATCCGTGGCTGGGGTCGATCCAACCCGAGCCGCACAAGACTCCCGATTGGAGACCGAAGAATGCCTTGTCGAAGTGAAAACTTTCGAGGAAAATATTCCACCTCGTTGCGGCGGGGGAGGGGGGTATTCTTTCGTAAAAACCAGTAAAGCATACCATCATGGATCCCATAATCTCGACATTTCTCTCTCGGTACTCTCACAGTCCATCCCAACCTGTAGAATGTCGAGAACGCTCTTGCAGGGCTTGTAATATACTGATCTGGTTGCCGGTGCGAGACCCTCAGAAAACATTGACCCCTAACAGAGGTCGATTGCTGAGCGGCAAGGAAGCATTTAATCGTCAATCATCGGCACAAAGTTGACCTCAATCTAATCGGGCCATCATCTCCTCCTTCGTCATCGGGGTGAGGTTGTCAATGTCGAGGCCTCGCGCCGCCAGATCAGCCTTAACATGCGAAGGGACGAGTCGCGAGTTGAGGTGCGGGGCGATTGAAAGTTCTACATGGGGGGGTTGGTTAGTTTCGGGGGAACAAAATGGAAAGAAATTATAAATAATTTCTGGGTCGCGAGAGGATAAAACATACCATGACGGGAGAAGTCAAAGAGGGTGGGCATGTCCTTGGACGGTCCGTTTGGATGGCGGGAGTCAGGGAGCCTCAGGGTGGGGTCGCGCAGCTCGTCGAAGAATGGGTGAACCATGGCATCGATTGCGGAGAGTCGCTCGGTAGGGGTGTACTCCAGGAGGCAGGAGATGAGATCAATGGCATTGGCATCCGCCTTGCGGAAGACCTTGTTGAAGGGGTGCGGCTTGATCTGAGGGAATTTGTGCTCCATGTAGTTTGGGTTCATGGTGCGGATCTGATCGCGGGTCGGAGTACCAAGAACCTTGATGATCTCCACGAGCTGATCAATTCCAGACTCTCCGGGGAACAAAGGTTGACCAAGCATCAACTCCGCCATGACACAGCCAGTCGACCATACGTCTACGGTTCGGGTTAGCATAGGAAATATCACGTTTCGGATTTGGACGCCATGGCTTACCAATCTTGGTGGTGTAGTTTGTCGCGCCAAAGATCAACTCGGGAGCTCTGTAGTACCGGGAGCAGATATAGGAGACGTTTGGCTCATTCTCGACCAGGATCTTGGCGCTTCCAAAATCGCAGAGCTTCAGCACGCCGGTGCTTGGGTCCAGGAGCAGATTTTGCGGCTTGATGTCACGGTGGCAGATGCCTTGCGAGTGGATGTAGGCGAGGGCGCGGAAGAGTTGGTAGATGTACAGCTTGATCTCGAGGATTGGCATGGTGGTCTTCATCTTGTTGAAATATCTCGAGGCGCGGTAGACGGTTTCGGGAACATATTCCTGGACCAGGTTGAGGTAAACTTCGTCCTTCTGCCGCAGCACAAGTCAGTTTTATAATTTGGAGATATGTGGGCGGGAAAGAGAGGGGGGGAGGGGATGGGGGGAGGGGCTGCGAAGGCGAAGGCGAAGGGCAAGTAGATCAGGGACCGGGAGGGAAACATACTCTCTCGCCATTTGAATAGTAGAACGCCTTCAGCTCGACGATGTTAGGGTGACGAACAATGCGCATGATTTGCAACTCTCGGTTCTAGGACATGTCAGTTTTGATCCCGATGTTCGCAAGCCAACGCGCGCCCTGCACACCTTGAATCTCTTGTCCTGCAAAACGCGCTTGATGGCCGCGTCCTCGCCCGAGGGGGAGAGCTTGGTCTGGAAGACGACACCGAAGGAGCCGTTGCCCACGATCTTGCACTGCGTGTACTGCATATCTCGAGTCTCTCCGGTGACACCATCCTGCACCTTCTCGCGGATTACCTCTGCAGAACACATATTAGCAGGCTGCGCGGGAGCTAGGGAAAAGGCGTGCTCTGTGTATCTGTCCGTGTATCTGTCTACCTGTGTTTGGGGAAGGGGAGTGGAGGGGGAAGGGGAGGGGGGGGGTCATCTCACCTCCCATCCTGAGGCTCGAGAAAGCTGCGGGCCGGGTCTGCGACATGTTTGGAGCTCCAAACCGACTGATGCTATCGGGCGTGGGTGGGGGGGGTTAGCAGGAAGCAGGAGCGTGAGGAGGGGGATTTCTTCGAAGGGATGGAGGAGTCCGTGTTGGGCAATTGAAGGGTGCAGGGCTGCGCAGCGAACAATGACGGGGAAGGTGGTGGTAATGGTGGTGGTGGTGGTGGTGGTGGTGGTGGTAAAATGAGGTAAAATGGAGGTCGGTAGGTAATGATGGTAAATGGAGGTTGACCAGCGGGTTGTGGTGATGAATGGGACGGCGATTACTGGCGAGGAAGGGCGGAGAGAGGGTAACGTGACTGGAAGGCCCACCAAGGAATTTATTCACTGGTGCAGTTGCAGTGCGGTTGCAGTGCCCGTGGCCGTAGAGCGGAGCAGCGCGGTGGTGCAGTGGTTGGTATTTTGCGTTTCTGCTGTCCTGGGAGCTTGTGCTGGAGCAGGAGCGGGAGTGGAGTTTTTGCGGCTGAAGCGAGGGGGGGGGGGGGAAGGGGGGACGGGGTTGGGTCTTTCTCTTATACACATCTAGATGTGTATAAGAGACAGGGGTTGGGCTGGGCTGGGCTGGGCTGGGCTGGCTGGTCGCGAGGTTGACGGTGGAATTGTTGTTTTGGTTGATCGAAGGGGGATAGGATCTGTCTCGCGACGGGGCCAGGTGGAATGTAGGGAGTTGTGCAGTGTATAATGTGTGGTGGTGGTGGTGGGTAGTGGTAGTGGGTATTGGGTAGTGGGTTGTGGTAGTTGGTGGTAGTTGGTGGTAGTTGGTGGTAGTTGGTGGTAGTGGTGGTGGTAGTGGGAGAACAGGCGAGCAGAGGGGAGTACTCCGTATGGGATGGCAAGGTATGTAAGGTATGGGGGAGGGATTTAGGGATTTTGATGATGCTTGACGATCGAGTCGGGGGAATGTGCGGAGAGGAGTTTTGATGGGAACCAGGCGAGAGAAGAGAGAGAGAGAGTGTGAGAATGCAGTGCAGTGCAGTACAGTGCAGTACAGTGCAGTGCAGCGCAGCGCAGGCGGGATATGGTTTAGGTAAGGTAAGGTACTCGAGTAAGGCGGCGCCTGATGGATGAGTTTTTGGCGGTGGTTTGGTGGTGGCTTTGGGGGGGTGGTTTTCCCAGGCCCCGAAAGACGGGCTCAGTGCTGCGATGCTCAATGCTCAGCGCTCAGTAGCGCTCCGTGGCCCACACGCGCTTCTCGTTTTGGGGGGGAGGAGGGGTGGAAGGGGGGAAAACGGATTACGAGGGGGGGAAGGGTTTTTGGGATTTGGCGGGCGGTGGTTGGGTGATGGGGAGACCGGTGGTGGGTGCTGCGCCGGGTCACTGGGGACTGGGCAGTGGTCACCGGTCACGACTGGCCCCATAGAGGCGCTGCTGCTGGTAGGCGTGTGTTGTCGTGTAGGCTTTTGCTGGAAGTGGTAGGCTTGTAGCGGCGGCGGTGGAGGAGGCACAGAGCAGAGTAGGCGTTCCAGCGTACCTAGCACCTAGCTGCTAAGTAGTAGCTAGTACTGTATGTAATAGCTGCTGGAACAGTGGTACTAGTAGTACGAAGGAGAGGTCGAGGTAGGGGGGACTGTAACGCTATTCCAGCTCCGTATTTCGAGTGTATTAGTATTATTCGAGTGCCTACCTCCCTGGGGTACGTCGTTGGTACGAAAGTCCAGAGCAGGTATGGCGGGTGGGCAGCAGTCACGAGGGGTCCTAGCCGGGGTCCGCGGAAACTGAAGGCGCGCGGGAGTGGGAGTGGGAGTGGCAGTGGCAGTGGCAGTAGCAGTAGCAGTAACCATAGGCCACACAAGTCAGCCTATTATAATACAGGTTGAGAGAGGATTGATTGTGTCTCTGCCCTCAGATGTGGTGAGTGCAGTTGGAGCTTGAGCTTGAGACGAGGTTGGTTTCTAAGAAGCTGCGCTGGAGTGAAGAGGTGAGGTTGTCGTCGTCGTTGTCGTTGTCGTCGTCCGCAAAGGCTGTGCTCCCTGGTCGCCTGGTCGATGGCCGGTGCTGGTCGCTGGTCAATAATCATGGTCATCCACATCCACATCCACATCTTCATCCACATCCACACCCATATCCACTGCGCACGCCCCCGTTTCTGGCTCGGTTGCTGTTGCTGCTGCTGCTGCAACAATTAACGACCGCCAGTCACTGGCCCGTGGCCACCACCCCGGGGGGTGTGCGTAGCGGTTGGCACTGACGTTGACAGTTGCGCTGCTGCGCTGCTGCGCTGCTGCACCATCCCAGCACCCAGCAGGGCCAGCAGGCCAGGAAGCCAAGGGCATGGCGGCGAGGCGGCGATGATGAATGTTGGTACAGTACAGTAGTTCTGATGATATATATAGATACAGTAGTAGATGCATAGAGCAACACAACAAGCAACAAGGCAGAAGACATCGTCATATCATGGTCACAGTCACAGTCACAGTAACAGAAAAGGGAACAGGATGCAAAAAAAGGGGCAGAGCACTGCAGAGGCCAAAAGAGAGCCCAAAGAGTAAACCATGGACACTAAACAGGGAATTCTATTGCTACTCGGGGCCAACCAGAGCAGAGAACTGAACTGGACAGGACAGAACCAAGACAACCTTCAAGTTGAAGGCACAGAAGGCAAAAGAGGCAAACCAGCCATCGATCTATCACAACCTATATCTGTCGGGGGCGGTGATTGGTTGGCAGCGGCAACTCACAAATCAACCAACTGGTCAGCGGTCAGCTGTTATCACCATCTCACATCCACATCCACATCCAGGTCCAGGTCCATGTCCATGTCCATGTCCAGGTCCAGGTCCAGGTCCCAGTGGCGTGGCGGGAAGCACCTAGGCACAGAGAGACAAGGAGCCTGGCGAGAACTTGGCAAACTCAATCAGGAGCTATGAGATAATCCATCGGCCTCCATCGCGAGCTACAGCTACACTGCTCCGCCGCGCCACGGAATTCTTTGTTGCCAGCTTTTGCTGTGACAGCGCTAATCATGTTATTAATGGCAATGTGCGAACTGCGAACTGCGAACTGCGAACTGACTGCGAACTATGAAAGTACCGGCGCCCTGGAGGGCTGGAATGGCTGCATGCCGAGCTCTGCACTGGCGGCAGGCTGAGCCGATGGAGTTCCCGTCGCGCATCCAGAGGGCCACCGGCGACGGGCCATGAACCACGGCTGGCTGGCGGCAGCGTTAGTTGGAGGTGTGATCTGCACCACATCATAGGTAGGGCATCTTTTCTGGCGAAGAGGGCGCCTGGCGACGTGGTACAGAGATGTCTATGGAGATGATGGTGGGAATGGGGCTGGAGATTGAGGATGAGGTGACTTGAAGTTGGGATGACTTGAGCCTGGAGAGGAGAAGAGACGTCGCGTCGAGCTCCAGATCGTCTCAACCGGTCTCGCGTCTCCCCATGGTGGTTGACAGGTCACGTGGAGGTGGATGCCGAAGTGTACCCGGCTTCACACCTCCCGTTCCATTCCCAGGGATGAACCTCTTCCTCTCCTCTCGGCTTCCACTTCCACTTCCACTTCCACCATTCCACCATTCCGCAGTCTGAGATATGCTGCAGAAGCCCAAAGATACAGAGGTACCGAGGTACGCAGGCACGTAGGACGTAACCTCATAGCAATCTCCTTTGGCTCAACGAGACCCAATGCAGATGCGCGCAACATTCCATCATATTGCACAGTCACCGGCAGCCCCACCGTCGCGCCCTCATCGCGAGTACAACGAGGGCACAGCGATCATGGGACCCTATGGTGCGGTCAGGAGACGCACAGGCAGCCTGGAGGTTATCAAAGGTCGTCCCAGCCAGCAATGCATCTTCAATTGACCCAATAATGCAGACTACATGAGACGCACCGAAGCGGGAGCTGGAGCTTCAGCTTGAGCTCCAACGAGGTTGAGCTCATTGCTACATCGGGATGCTCATGCAGCAAAACACCCTTCGCACAGTTCAGGTACGACGCCGCTCGCATCCCAACTCCAATAGAGCTACTCGAGGTACCACGCGCTGTAGCTGGCAGAGGAAGCTCGTATGAAACCGCTCAGGGCTCAGGACTCAGTGCGTGTCACCCCTGGGTAGGACAATGAGCTCGATATACAACTCGAAATGCAACACCGATCCCTCGGAAGGACACCTGCTGTATCTCTCCTAAGTTTTATTTATTTATTTTATAAATCCGAATCTGGATGCTGTACCCACGGGCGTACCACTACTCGTACGAGTATCACCAACACACCGGGTTGCTAGCAACTGGAACAATCTCGAGCTTTGGCCTCGGGTATCCACGGTGAGGTACAGCTGGCAAGGCACTGACTGTTGGAGATGACGATGTCCCCGTTCTCGTGCCGCGCCACTGCCTACTGGAGCCTGGATGGTGTTGATTCAACGGTTCGGCGGCATCCAGATTCCAGAACCGCCACATATCGTGCCTTGTACACGGCCCCTGGCGAAGAGGCTGACTGGTGGCCAGCACCAGCCAGTTTATTATACATGCCCTACCAACGTCGTACGTTCGACGTGCGAAGTACGAGTATGAATGTCGCAGCCTCGTGCGTTATTTGCGGCACTGACTTCCTAGTCGCTCGCTGCTTTTGGCGCCTCTCCTGTCGTATCGCCTGCTGCTGCAGATGCGGATTACGGATGGCGAGACAGAGATTGCCCCTCAACAACTCAGCGGTGGAAATTTTGGATGGGCTCGTGGCTTGTGGATCGGCCAGGCAAGCCACCACACCACGGACAAGGACCAGGAACCTGCGTCTAGCAGACGGTAGGGAGGACAGCACGCCTGCGCCTGCGCCTACGCCTCCGCCGACGGAGCACACCTACGAGCCGCCCTCGTGGAGTCGTAGCAACTGCAATTCCACCTCCCCACACGCAGGAGATATGAACCCAGCAACCTGCAAGTGCACTCAGGCCAAGTCGCGTACCAAGTGGTGATCCGGCTGTCCTTGATTTAACCTTAACCAACGACCTCACGAGACCGCAAACTGGCCGGAGCTTCTGTTTGATACTCGCCAGGGACAGCAAGCGGCTAGCAGCACAGACCGACTTGGATTGGTCCCGAGTTCAAGTCCGCTTGGAGCAGCCGGACGATCTAACGCTAATGACTCTATGTCTACCGAGTGACCACAGTACTTCGTACTCGTAGCATTGTTGTGCTATGATACGTAGAGTATCATTCTTGTAGGGTGCGGAGGACCCACTGCGAGACCACGAACCCGCGAACTGGGAACTTTTTATTATTAATAAATAGGATTATCGATCACCCGCCGGTGGAAATGCAGCCAATAGGCGGCCAGACCGCCCGCATGGGTCGCAACTGGAAAGTCTTTCAATACCGGTATGTCCCAGTTTGATCCAGGGACCCATGGGATACTTGGAACATTTCTTGCGTCGCTGCTCCGCTGGATATCTTGTAGCAGTAGCCCTGCCAATAACAACGAGCCTCGAGCCGAGAAGTTAAATTATCCACCGGTCACGGGTCTTACATTTGTTCCAAACGGGTCGCCGTTGTATGAATTAGTTTGAGACGGGGGTGTTCGAACTTCGCAGCCACGAGCCAGCCACGATGGCTAGGATTAATAAATAGCATCAATACGTCCAGCGTCTAGCTTCCAGCTTCCAGCTTCCAGGGTCCTGGAGTGACTCCTGAGTCCTGAGTCCTGACTCCTGACCGTCATCAATAATACCTCTGTAGCGCTCCCGAACGAACCCGTGACATTTCCCCCCGGTCTCCAATTTAGACGTCTAGCGTCTGCATGGCATCATGATTGTCCTATGCTTGGTACGAGAGGATTATCGCTCCGTAAGTGGATTGGTTGATTGGATTAGATTTCTAGGTGCTGGTTTTGGCCGGATGCCGAGTTCGTGGGCCGACCAGGCCCCTACGGACGTAGTGACACTCTGAGTCTCTAATTATCAACGTTGAAGGCATGATCGAAGAGTACAAATCCGACTCTCCTCAAGTCCAGTCCAGCCCCAGTCTGGTTTGAAAATATAGCCTTAAGTAACACAGTCCAAATGCCCTAACCCATTCCCTATATGAACCTTAGTATCACTGCCGACTGTAAAGCCACCCCCGATAATAACGACAAGATACTTCTCCCTCGTTAACAAGGGGAATGTAGCTCGTTCTCCTATAGGCGAAGTGTTATATGTTGCAGTCCCGCCCACCTCAAGCTAGATGTGATGATCAGCAAAATCCCCTCTAATAGGCACTTTGCCGCGTGCTTACATCCTCTTGAATTAAACGACATATTGCCTTATCATCTTTCGCCTTCGCCTTCGCCTTCGCCTCTGCGTCAAGCTTTCTCTTTGAGAGACTTCGCATTTTGGGGTGTTCTCTTGTCTTTTCGAACGGGCATAATTCGAGGATGCCGGGCGTAGGTTCATGGGGTAGGTCGATATAAAGTCCTCGCGCCGAACCAACTAGCGTGGCAAAAAGGGGACGGCTCTCGTTGGTGATGGATACGATCGCGATAGTGGCCAGATGCCTCGGAATCGTCGTGAGAAGGTTGCGTGCTGTAAATATCGATTACCTCTCCCTATGGCTGACTATTAGCTGATTGCCGTGGCCCAGTGACACCTCATCCGCCGACCGCGGACAGCTGGCAGCTTGCCACCAACTCCAATCCCATCCTCCTACTCGAGTAACATGCATGCCGTTGTGCAGAAAGAGGACAGCTTCGCTGCCAGAAAATGCACCGAATGGCCAACCAGCCATTGGTCGCCGGGCAGGAATCTGTCCAGTTACCTCCTACATGCATTTCACGCATCTCGGGTTCTTGCAGGGCCAGTGGCACAGGCCGGAAGAAGATACAGTACAGTGCGGCAAATTATTAATATGGCCTACAAAAAACTCTCTTCCGTTCTGCAGTTGCAGTCGAGGGCCGATAGTAGTGATGAATGACCACGGTCGAAACGGCCAGCGAAAGTTATTATTCCCAGCGCCGCCGTTCCACTTATATAATAAGAGATCTCATTAATTATTATCTAGGTACGGCCCGGCACGACCAGTAATAACCAGCACATCGGAGATCATAGAAATCTTTTTTTGTCCCCCTTCATGGTTTGGTCGTTTATGATTCGTGCATACCGGGAAGCATTGGGCGATCATCTCTGTGCCCGGTGAATGGCTATTTATCCTCGGCGCTAGTTGCAGCTTTCCCGGCCGGTATCGAGCTTCTTCAACTCTGCTATTATTGCCTCATATGCTGCTGGGCTCCTGGACTATCAGCAGGCACTCCAGGGAAGTGAGTCTTCGTAAAATGGAGGAGGGGCCTTGCGTTACCAAGCCGGGGGTCAGCATTCGAACAACACAACACCAACAACCAACAACCAACAAACCCTAAATCTGACGATGCTGCCCGTTTATTTCCTTATATCCATGTTTTCTCCGGAACCTTCCTTCACCTCACCACGAACTTATTATCAGATATCAGATATCAGAAAACAAGATGGACACCCGTATTGCTCCCAAGATTTTACCTCGAGGGAGCTTAGCCGGTCCTTCAGCCGGTGGTACAGATTCTATCCAGCTCAATCCATCCAACCTGCAGCACGCCGACGCCTTGCCATGAACGGCCCCCAACAATAAATCATACATACTCCTTCTCAATTGCCTACGTCTGCCAACCCCCCGTTTCCGACTCGTCTGCTGGCTTGTTCAACCTTCAGAACCAGCGACCCGCATATCAAAATCCCACCCTATCTGTGTGCTACCCAGCCAGCCCCTCCATCCGTCATGTCGGGCATGTTTCGAAACCTTGCCAGTGCTACTCTGCACGAGAGTCTTCGTCGTCATAAACCCATTGTCGCTTCTTCCCTTCCGCTCCTAACCATGGATCCCTGGCAAGCCCCGTCACGGCGTCACTTCACCCCTCTTTTGTTTGCTCATGGCGGCCACCGTGTCATATGTAGACAAGGGGACAAGGGGACAAGACAAGACAAGCCTCCGACGACGTCAATATCAACATCAACATCAATACCAATACCAATATCGATATCGATATCGCAACAATGCCTTATTTATTTTTTCTTCTCCCGCCTCTAGCGCGTGCCATCTTCTGCGTCCCTCTGCCCTGCATCTACCATTCCCCTTATTACTGGCCAGCACCTACAGAGTAATAAAACCACAGCGCAGTACACCAGCATGATGCATCAGGCTGTGTGAGTGGATGCCAGGTGGGGAGGGGCAGGATTCGGTAGGGACACACAATTACCACGTGTATACCTGCTCCTCCGGAACCAGGCCTCCCTCAAATCATATACGGCCAAGAGGTCGCTGTTTTATTTTGCGGAAGCACAGAAATGGTACCCGCCGCTGGCTCTCATGCAACGGCACACAAACCTCTCCCGCACCACTCCAAGGTACGGAAAAAACTTCTATATCCCGCATACCTTGTCCAATTTACCCATTTCCTTTCTCATACTATTGCCCTCGATACGCCTTTACTGCTCCATTACCTTCCGAACTAAGAATATCCACCTTTGAATTTTTTTTTAAGGCGCATGCGAGAGGAAAACGCTGTTGTGAGTTGTAGTACAACTCCCTTCAAAAGAATCCGCCTTCCCCCTTCCCCCTTCCCCTGCCGTCCCCTAGTGCTGCAGCTACGTACAGGGACCTATTGCCATCATCGTCTTGTATAATACTGCCTAGAGTGGACAATCCGGTAGTTGCCTGCTGAGTCAACAACACTCGGCGGTAGACCTTGGGTTGATATGCTCGCCTCTCGGTGATGTCCGAGAGCCTCTTTAATTTGTCGATCTTGACGGTGTCAGACAAAGGCTCGGTGGGAAGGTAATTGTGCGCATGCTGGAAGCAACTCCAAATGACTCTAAAAGGGGTATCCCCAGGAGATTTGAGTCTTGTCATGCCGAAATGATTATCGTTGATATCCACTCACTTTTCCCACGCTACCAAGTTAAAGGTCTAAAACACCCGACCTTTTTTTAAACATTAAACAAGCCTTTTCTATAACCAGTTTGAAGACTACTGTCTAAATGGATCGATATAAATAACGCAAAGCTCCGCCGACGGTATCAAAATTGTGAATCACGGCGTAGATACCGCGAGTATGAATTATAAACCGTGGTGGATATTCTCTCCCTTAGCTGGAAGTTTAATGATCTAAATTATCACCAATAAGGGAACGAAAAACAAGAAGAGCAGCATTGCGCGGCTTAGATCAGTTTATGAAGAGAATACCGAAGAAGGAGCAATAGGACTTTCGAGTGAATACTACATGGCAAGATCAGATAGGGATGGATTCTTCATCTAACCACAAGAGAGACTATATGTGCTAACAAAACTCCAAATTTTCTGCCTCTTAGAAGATGTTTCCGGACTGACTTCAAACAGGTACTATTCTAAAAGCAATGTAGCGCCAGCCAATAGTTTGATATCTTGGCCGAATTCATTGTAGCCATTTCCATCAGCAGAGTCGAGCTCGGTAGAAAACAGCAACAGAAGAGGACAGTTTAGTGCTCTGAGCCCCCCCTTTTGATTTACATCCTCCGATACTATCTCCACAACCTGATCATGGTCTTTCGTCGAACCTCGGATTTGCTAGTGGTCTAGAACAACTTCCCTCTATGAATTTCAATCAAACGATATTTCCGACGGAATTACAACATTCCTATCCGACTTCCGAAAGACCGGTCTCGGAGAATCTGCAGTCTGATGCCTGACAGGCCGAGGGAAATCATGGCCGAAGCTGTAACACAAAACCGCATATCGTAGCCTGCTATTTGACCCCACACAGAGACCGATCAGTCCACTGACAGAAGTGTGCGTGTCAATTCTGTAGTCAGCTGGGACAAGGACCCTTACGTGCATAACAGCGAGCACTCGACGCAAGCATCGAGCTCGATTAATACGGTATGCAAACACCGAATTAACACATGGTGTTTCTAATTCTTAGAATGTTATAGAAAGAACAACGACTACCTAATCACGGTCTTAGCAAACCCTACCGTGTTATGTCCCTCGAATAAGAGAGAAGAAAGTAGAAAGGCAAAGGAAATGATCGATAAATCCCTAAACTATATGAATTTGGAGTCATATTCGGGTTATTCGAAGAAGACTTGGAACTGCCCTTCTAGATCCTTTGGTTCTCCTTCTTCTCTAATAACACAACCTGCCCCTTCATAGTAGGAAACTCCATTACATCTTCCAGCAGTATCTTAGCATTTATATTGGCACTGTAGAACTCCGCAAATTGCTGTGCTGCAAGCATATCACCCCACACATCAAAGAACGGCGTATTGTGAGAGATAACGACATCGCTTTCTAAGCCTTCCCCAATCTGAAGTACCTCTTGCCATGCACGTTGAATCAATCCTTTATATTTTGAGCTTTCAAAGGACACAGATTCAAAATTCTGCGGCTCAGGTAGTGTCTTCAGTGGTGTTTCGGGCAGGGAGCACTCGGCCCAGGTCGAAGGTTGTGGCAGTGGTTCATCTGGCTTTTCGTGGAATTGTAGGATAGCATCGCACAGATGATCAAGTAGCTGCTGTGTGAATTCACGAGGAACGGCCTCATGACATGAATGAATAATAATGTCGAGCATCCCATCCGCATGCTTGGAGCGTACCCAGAGATCCGTACGATCACACCCAGGATCGTATGTAAGAATCTTGCATGGCGTGCCCTCAAGTTCCATGTCGGAGATGTCGAAAATAGACATGTGGTGAACAATAGATGTGAATCGTGTCCACTTTGGCCAGGTAGTATACCTTTCAATAATACGCCTATAGTATGTGGATTCGTAAGGCATAGTCGTAACTTGTTGCTCCTGCACACTGCGACAGATATCCATTGGCGTGCAACCATTTTTCATTTTAATACGCCATGGAGTATAGTTGATGGTGGGCCCTCCAATCTTCGATATACCTTGAATAGGCACATTTCGCCCGGATACTAGAACAGCAAAGACCACATCTGGTATCCGAGTAAGCCTTGCCAACGTATAGGCCCATGCCGCTTTGACGAGGTTAGAGTCAGTGATCCCGTGCTGACTGAGGGAGACAGCAGGAATAAGCCTCTTAACTGTGCAGTTGAAGACATTACGGTAAGCGGGGCCAGTGTGGTTGATGATTTCTGGCATCGTAGATCCTTCAAGATACTTACGCCAGAAACTTTCGACCTTCGCCGTGTTGGCATAGTGGATGAAATTGGCGAAACTCGGTCCAGTCTGAAGCGATTTACCACTGTATGCAGCACACAAATTTTCTCGAATTTGGTCCAGGGACACTCCATCATACTGAGCGTGTGAAACCTTCATAAGAAGGGCGTTATGATTTTCGTCTTGCTGGACAAGTTTATACCACGTCGCCAAGTCACCCAGCCGCACATCCTTTTTCAAGTCCAAATGCATCAGACCTTTGGCAACATCAACAGCACCTTTAGCTCCTTCAACATACTCGAAAGATATTTCCGGAGATTTTAGCACAACTTGCAGCACTTGTCTCTTCCATGCTGTGAAGACTGTACGTAGGAGGTCATGATGCCTAGTTATGCGGTGGCATGCAGCCTTCAAACGAACCGGATCTAACGGGCCAGAAAAATCGAAAATGTAGTAATTGGTGTTTCCTCTTGTCTTGAGAAGACTAGTGAGTGTTGACCAACCTTGATAGTCGGTGGACTCGTATATATTCTCGATTTGGTCACTGTCCATCGAGAGTTGTACGCTCACACCCCGCCACACGGAATCGTCCACAATTTTCCCAAGGTCTGGCTTAACCTGGACTTCCTTAATCACAGCAGAATCGCTGGTCCTTTTTTCGATGGATTCGCTTATGTGTGCACTCATACTACTGAGTAGAGAATGACTGAAGACATCTGCCACGGTGAGGAGAAGACCATCGGCTGAGGCAATTGATACAAGCCTCAAAGCTGCAAGGGAATCCCCACCGAGTGCAAAGAAGTTGTCGTGCCGTCCAATAGAATCTTTGTCTGTCTCTAATACAGTGGACCAAATGTTCTGTAATCTATGCTCCATCGCTGTTTGAGGATCTTGATGAAGACTCTGGCTAACTGTGAACCGAGAAAGTGATTTCAATGTAAGGTCGGACGCAATAGACCGCAGCATCTGCCTATTTAGTTTCCCTGCAGTTGTAAGGGGTAAAGATTTGAACGGTATGAACTGGGCGGGGACCATGTACTGCGGTAGGACCTGTAGCATATGTGTGCGTAACTCATCAAAAATGGCAGTGATGATCTCCACTGATTCTTTGCTTACTTCCTCCCTGACGTCGATACGGCTCTCAAAACAAATAAACGCGCCAACAAAAGATTTATGACTGCCTTTTGGAGTGATGATTTCAGCGGCAGCGCCTACGAATTCTCGTCGCGTGCCAAGTATTTGTCTTAAATGGTGTTCAACTTCCCCAAGCTCCATTCTCTGGCCATGAAGCTTTACTTGGGTGTCTTTTCGGCCAATGTAAGTGATCGATCCATCTGGGTTGTAGCGGACCAAGTCTCCAGTGCGATAGAACCTCCCTCTATGGCCAGGAGATATGAGTTGAGACCAAGCAGGTTCAACAACGAACGCTGCCGCTGATTTTTGGGGATCGTTTAGATAACCACGGGCGAGGATGTGTCCACTCAAAAGCAACTCACCCACGGCCCCGATGGGAGCAAGCTTGTTGTAATCCAGAGCATCCACAATCCAACTCACAGCTCCAACTGCTGTCCCAATATTTGTAGGCTCAACACTAATCATTCCACTGTTGTTGACCATACTGAAAATGCAACACTCTGTAGGGCCATACCCATTAATGAGCTTAACTCTCTTCGCCCAGTTCTGGACGTGGCTCCTATTCATTGGTTCCCCAGCCAAAACTAACGTCTTAAGAGTTGGAACACTTTCGGGGACGATCGTACTCGCAAGGGACGGGGTGAGAAGTGCCCAGTTTGACTGGAATTGTGTTATTGCTCCATGAAGGTTGTTCATACGGTCATCCTCCGAAGGAATACAAATGCAGCCTCCGTAAAGCAGGGTGGTAATAATATCCGTCAAGGAGATATCAAACGTAAACGATGAGAACTGTATCGACCGCGTTGTTTGAGCCATACCCATCGTCTTTCCATGCATAGCGGCACTCAGCATTAGTGCTTTATGTTCGATCACGACGCCTTTTGGCTCACCAGAACTGCCTGAAGTGAAGATGACATATGCGGCATTTTCGGGGGTGATATGGACACTCTGCCACGCTAGAGGAGAGAATTCCTTATAGTTCTGTACAATGGAGTCATCGATGACAATGCATGTTGAAAAAACCGATTGGCAAGACACAAGTGACTGCGCAGATGTGAGACATATACGAGCCTTAGTTTGTCGACAAATAGCTTGGAGGCGGATTTGTGGATGCGAAGGATCGAGTGGATTATAGACAGCTCCAGCTTTCAAAATTGCCAGAAGTGAGACAATTGCATATTTAGATTTCTCGAAACACATGGAAACTACAGTCTCAGGAGTGACTCCTAGACTGATGAGCTTCGCTGCCAAAATTGACGAGAGTTCATCGAGCTGTTCAAGAGATAGATCGCCATCCCAAGCAGAGACTGCTTGGGATTTAGGATTTGTTTCAGCGTGCTTGCTGATCAATTTATGAGTGAACATTGCAATTGGCTCAGGAACCTCTTTGTTCCACTCGCAGATGGTAGCCAGTTCATGTGGTGATACTCCAACGAACTCCTCTAGTCGCTGGTCCAGACTCCCAGAGAACATATGTTGAGCGATATCCTTGAACTTAAATATAATCCGCTCAACCTGGCCAATATCGAGCATTGCTTCATCAAACATGGCATTGACTGTAAAACCGTCCAAACCCAAGGTACATTCCACAACAATGCCATATGTGTAGCAAATTTTTGATCCCAACTTTTCAAGTCCACACAAGATGTTGTTAGACTCATTCTTCTGGATTGAGATTGACGTCCGTGGTTGTATGACTAGCAAATTTTGGAATTCACATGCCTGCCGAATAGATGGTGATAGTCTAGAAATCTTGAACAAACTAGTGTGTTCTAGTGGAATCATCTCTGCTGACTGCCTCTGTACTTCGGATAGGAAGTCCTTGGCAACTTTTTGACGACCAGGTTGAAGACGAACAGGTAGTGTAACGAATGTTGGGCCGGTTATACTTTCAATGCCAGTAAATCCAGAGTTTCTCCCAGAGACAGTCACTCCTACAATAACATCTTCGGAGCCTGAATAAATACCCAGTGTCAACGCCCAAGCGGCCCTAATTATTGTTGGAGTTGTTATATGAGAGTGCAAATACCGCTTTACTTTGACGTCCGCAACTACCGAACTGTGAGTCAGTGGACGGTATCCAGGATACGGAAGTCGAGGAAAAGAAGCAGGTTGTGCGTCCTGTAACTGGGACTTCCAATATTCCAAATCTATGGCTTGGTTGGATATAGACTGGATGAAATTCCGGTATGGCGGGCTCCGAATTAGACCCGAGGATCGATAGAACATGTCAACACTTCGAAATAAGAGGGCTAATGACCAACCATCGTACATGGCATGGTGAGCAGTAAAGATAAATGTTCTGTAACTGCTCTTGTTATCCGGCGATTTTAAGAGAGCAAAGCGAACCATGGGGTCTCCAAGTTGAAAGGGCAGTTGAATATCTTGCCGAAGATACTCCCCAACCGCGCCTGACTGTTCAATCCATTGGATCTTCCAATTCTTTAGTGCAACTTGGAGAAGAGAAGAAAAGGCTATGACTCGGACAAATCTAGTTCTCAGAATCGAATGCTCTCGGATAGTGTAGTCCCAAGCTTCTTGAAAGCGAGAAATGTTAAACTCCTCGGGGATTTCAAAGACATGCTGCCCTATATACGCACGACTCTCGATTTGGGATAGTGATATGAGGCCTTCTTGGAGAGAAGTACATGGATATATATCCTCGAGACTATCTTTATCCACCTTACATATTTGAGCAGCGTCACCTAGAGTGTCGAAAGATAAATTCGACGTCTCCCGAAGCATCTCGAAAGGTGGAATAACCCCATATTCATCGCTTGAATCCATCTCGGTCAAACGAAGTGCCATCTGAGCTAAGCTTGGACGTGAAAAGATGTCCGCAACTGTGAGAATAAACCCAAGGGATCTTGAAGCTGATGCCAGTTTCATTGCGTACATTGAATCGCCTCCAAGAGTGAAGAAATTATCATCAGCCCCAATGGAATCTATTGGTATCCCGAGAGCCTTTGCCCAAAGCTCCGAAAGAACGGACTCCCTTTCGAGTGAGGGGAACTGAGCGCTAATCTTGGTTTGTGTTTCCCTCAAAAATGCCTTGAGTTCACTGGAAGACAAGGCTGACCCTAATTGGCATAAACTCCTCCGGTCTGTCTTGCCTCCACTGGTCATAGGCATCTTTGATAGTTGTATAAACGCAGTTGGTATCATGTGACGAGGTAGAATATTCTCAAGGCTTGCTTCCTTCAAGGTAGTGATCTCCGCCGTCTCACTTACGATGAACGTTTTCTTATAATTTGCAATATCAGTCGTTGAGCCATTGCTCACATATGCAACCAGTAATGGGTGACCAGCAGGTTTGATTAGCTCAACCACGACTCGCCACCCCTTGTTTGGAAGGATTTGCAATAGATTATACTCGATGTCTCCTAGTTCGATCCGTTGCCCCCGTAGTTTGACCTGAGTATCCTTCCTCCCCACTATTTGAATAGAGCCATCCGACATGTAGCGAGCAAGGTCCCCAGTTTTGTAGAGACGCTGATACTGGTTCGGTGCTTTGTGCCACGGAGGCGAGTTGATAAATGCTGTAGCAGTCTTCCCGGCATCGTTGAGATAACCTTGCGCCAAAATTGGGCCTTCAACCAATATCTCCCCAATGCAGCCAATTGGTACAAGCAGGTTGTGGTCATCGCTCTTTGCAATCCAAATACGGCTGCCCAGGGCGCGCCCTACAATCGAGGGGACGTCCTCTAATTTCATGCCTGGATTAGATGCACAGTAGATACTGCACTCAGCCGGGCCATAAACGTTTATGAGGTGGACTTTGTTTGCCCACAGTTTTAAAATTTTCTCGGTGAGCATTTCTCCTCCAAGAACAAGTACCTTTAAGGATGTCGCAGCAATTTCGTCCTCCCCGAATAGAGAAGCCACCGTGGGGGTGAAAAATGCCCAGTTAGCATTGAGGGACTGAACAGTGGAGGGTAGCTGATTCACACGATCATCGTCGGAGGGCACACATATACAGCCTCCAGCTAGAAGAGTGCTGAATATCTCGCCAATACTAACATCATACGTATAATGGGCGAATTGAAGGACTCTTGATGTGTGCTGCAGCTTGAATTGTGGTATGTGCGTGCTTGCATTAGAACAAAATGCCCTATGTGAAACAACAATCCCTTTTGGCGTTCCAGTTGAGCCAGAAGTGAATAAAACGAAGGCAGGGTCTTCCGGTGACACGTCTGCTGCTACTGATGGCGACTCGTGTCTCTCCCTAATCGTGTCGAGTAAGTACTGGTCGACTACTACCACATTAAGAAGTCCACCATTTGCAGCCAGCAATATGCTTTGTGTGGACTGTCCGACAATGACAATTTTGGCAGCACATTCTTGTATAATCTTCTGCAAGCGAGATGCTGGGTGCGACGGGTCCATTGACACAAAAGCACCCCCTGCTTTCAAGATCGCGAGCATCGTGACAACTGCCCACTTTGACTTGTGAAAGCATATAGGCACCTTGGTACCAGGCCTAACGCCAAACGATGACAATTCACCGGCGAGTTTTGATGTCATTCGGTCCAGCTCAATGTATGTGAGATTCCCATCCCAAGAGCAGACTGCTTCTGCCCCAGGAGTCGAAGCACATTGCCTCCCAACTAGTTGATGGATGCACGCATTGACCGGTGATGGGACATCGGCATTCCAATTCCAAATCTTCTTCCTGTCGTAGTCACTGAGCATATCAAGCTCTTGTACCGAAATGGGTGATGAAGCGTTGTCTGAGATGACTTCCACGATTTTGGCAAACGTATTGACAAGATTATTTGCGTGTTGGGCCGAGAGAAGCGAAACTCTAGACTGAATAGAATACTCGACGTTGCTCTCGGAAATAGTCACACGGCACACAACACCAATCTACTTCCGCGGTCAGAATAGATCATAAGCTGGGTGCTAGATTCTTACTTTATCTTCATGCTTAACTGTCGTATCCAAAGAATGAGATAGATGTTCTTCGGTGCTGATATATAGCATTGTACTGAAACCGTGGTCTTTGAGAATCCCCGAATCTAACTCGTTTCGCCCTTGTGAGGTAAAGCCGGGTTCTGAAGTCTGGATTTGCTGTGCTATATCCAGAACGGTATTAAGGTTCTGAAAATCAAGGATGCACTTCTGAGTGGTGCCCGTAACTTTCGAACTGCACACGAAGCTAACATGTTCGGAACGCACATAATTTAGAAGGAGAAGACTCCAAGCCGCTTGGAAGAAGGTTGCGGGTTCAATTTCCAAGTCTCCGCTCGCTTTCAGAATCGAATGCCTATCTGCTCCGACGACTTGACTGACTACGCTTGTTGCCGTCTGGTGTGTTGAATACGGGGGGTAGGGGTTGAGGGTCGGGAAGCAAGTGATGGTGCTGAATGAGGGAGCCATTGAACTGGTTTGTTCTGTGTCCGCTACATTGGTGATGGATGTGCTTTTCTCACGGTAACAAAGGTGGAAAAGCAAACGAGGTACCGGTATTCATCCTTAGAGTATCCCGAGGTCCCCTCACCCTCAGAGTCGCGGTTGCATCTCAAATTCCTCAACACCACTTCGACGGTATAGGCGGTCACATCTGCAAGAACACGTGAAGAACACCACACCAGTTAGATGCTTGGGTAAGATGTACCAACTAGTTACTCGTATAAGCAGCCATCCGGGGCGGACCAACACGAGTGCTGACTGCAGACTGCTTTCAAGTACATGTACAGTGCATGTACAATACTGTACCGGTAAATTATAAATGTTGGTAAAAGACAAGGCCTATTGCAGTGCGAGTAATTTTCAGGGGTACAAGTATAATAGTACCTGTAGAAGTACTGTGGGATCCATGGGATGCGGAGATAGAAGAGTGGTTGAGGGACTCGATTCAGGTAAAGGGATAGGGGTGGCAGCCCCTAGC
Source organism: Venustampulla echinocandica (assembly GCF_003357145.1). Lineage (NCBI taxonomy): Eukaryota > Fungi > Ascomycota > Leotiomycetes > Helotiales > Pleuroascaceae > Venustampulla > Venustampulla echinocandica. The sequence goes on from NW_022474210.1 coordinate 197,527, forward strand.
AATATACATGTGTGGACCTAGCCGATATTGGCTATATCACCCCTTTTGTCACGGGATCTCACCAATAGAAATCAATCACATTTCAATATCTAAATATATCGATGTAATCGGTGAATTAGTTGCTGCGCGTTGGAAGACGCAATATCCCCTGTCGTCTCGCGATTTACATCTCTACCGTAGATTTTCAAGCCTCCTTTCTTTCCAACAGCTTCAACACCGCAGTTCGTCTTGCTGGGAGAAAGCGGTTCTTGCTTTGCAGCATGTCTTCCCTAAAGACCGCCGTTGAAAAGGTCTCCAATTCGAGTCTTGATATCTCACTGGTGCAGACTTTGTGCCGGATTGCATTTCTTGCAGCTCTTCCTGCATGGATCCTTTTATTACGAAAGACGCCGAGGAAAAATGATGCGGGGCGGTTGTTGCATTTTAAGACCGTGAGTGTGTACATGATGGCCAGACGACATGACAAGAACATTCTACCTACTAATGAGAAAATGCAGAAAATTTATACTATCAATGCGACCTTGAATCTCTTAACGGCAATTTTTGAGATATTTTACTCCCCAGATCGGACTGCATTTTCCGTCTTTGCAGTGAATGTTTCCGAACTTGAAAGCCTAGGCCAATTGTTCATTAGCTACAATGAACACTTTTGCTGCATAGGCCCGAGTTTCCCTCTCAACTCGTATTTGGTTGTTATGGCACTTTTAGAGGTAGTGCGTCTCCGGTCTCCATCGTCACATAGTACCACTGCTATTCAAGGGTCCTCCTACTTCCCCAAAACAGCACTTGTGCTGCAGTTTATTATAATTACCTTCGAGTCACGAGGGAAGAGGGAGGTTTTGAGGCGCAAATATCGCGATGCTACGCCAGAAGAGACTTGCGGCTACTTCTCAAACGTCTCTCTATTTTGGCTGAAACCGCTGCTCTTGAAAGTTAAGTAAAACTTACATCGGACTTGTATAGTTCATAGGAAGTCGCTAATCCATACTGTACAGGGAATCAAGGTGTACTGGAACAAGCGGATTTGTTCGGTGTAACTTCAGAATCTGTTTCTGCCGAGCTTCGCCTTAGCTTTACTAAGCTATGGAGTGCTCGCATCAAAAAGCAGTCCTACTTCAATCTCCTCTTCACAATATTCCTGTCTATGAAGGCAACTTTCTGGGCTGCCGTACCTTCTCGTGCCCTCCTCATTCTTGCTCTCTTCGCCCAGCCAGAACTCCTAACACGATTCATACTTTTCATAAAGACTGATGACAGCAATAACGCTTCTGGATATGGCTTTGTGGGAGCATTTGCATTAATGTATGGTGCAGCAGCTCTCTTGAATGCTCATTATTCGCATTGCTGTGATAGGCTCGCGCTTCAGACTCGAGCTCTTCTAATTGACAGAATTTATGAGCGTCTCCTGTTCAACAAGCACTCGGAGAGTGAAACAATAGCAGTCACGAGCTTGATATCGGTAGATGTAGAGGCGGGCGTGAAAGGCATTCAAGGCTTCCATGAGATCTGGGCAACCTTGACAACAACATTAGTAGCAGTGTGGCTTCTGTACCGACAAATTGGCATTGCGTAAGTATTTGTCTTTGGTATGGTGACGTACTGTCTACTAACACCTTTCAAAGATGCATTGCACCAATTTTGTGTATGGCAGGTAAGCAATCTGAAAATTTCCCGAACTTTACGTTGGTACTGATAGCAACGCTTTCTAGCAATGTCATTGCCCGTTGGCTATATAACCCCAGCGCTCACAAGACGGCAGGCAATATGGCTGGCTTCAACAGATAGAAGAACAACCGCGATTATCAATGCCATATCATCTATGAGAGGTTTGGTTTAGCCCAAAGAGTTGCGCAAAGCATTCAAGCCCTGAGAGAAGAGGAAGTTGCAGCATTTAAGTACGTAAGAGTGCCTTTTGACTTGCTTAAATTCTGTCTTGTGATTCTATACTCACTTCATACAACTCAGGTCTTTCAAATCTATGGTTTCCATCGTGTGGACAGTCGGTAATAATCTGTAACTTGGAGCGACTATATAGTTTCTAACACTTGTGATAGCTGGTGCATCCCCTCAATGCGCTATTTTGGCTTCGTACGGCATCTTCGCGGTTGGGGCAGCATATAGAGGCGTCGCTCTCAATGCGACTCGCCTGGTCAGCTCTCTTGCCTTGCTGACTATAATGTCGGAACCAATTTCTTTTCTCCTCAGCGCAATACCAACCTTTACCTCTGCTCTTATCTGTCTACATCGTATAGAATTGTTTCTGAAGTCTTCCCACGGATCTATGGAAACTAGCATGATTTCGGATGGCCTTACATCATCCATATCTCATGATTTACAGGCTATAGGCTCGGGCTACAGCACGAAGGAGAAAAGTATAGACCCTGTGGTAGTCATTAGGCATGGCGCATTTGGGTGGTCCGGAAAACCTCGTTATCTGGAGGATATTTCCTTAGAGATATGTGCGTCGCAAGTCAACATGATTATTGGACCGTGAGCATATCCAAGTTGTTGAGGTCATTCATTCTAAGGTACTAATAGCAGTTCCAGTGTAGGGTCTGGAAAGTCAACGCTTCTATACTCTATATTAGGGGAGACATACAAGTTCCGGGGTCTCTTGAAGACACAGGATAATGCTAGAATAGGTTTTTGCGCCCAGTCTCCATGGCTCGTCAACGACACTATCCAGTCCAACATCCTCGGGGAATCCAATTTTGATGTAAATTGGTACGAAACAGTGATAGAAGCATGCGCCCTGTTATTAGACTTCTCTACGATGCCGAAGGCCGATCAAACGGTGGTTGGGACAAAAGCTGCGAGTCTAAGTGGAGGTCAAAAGCAAAGAATCGTGAGCTCTCCCTCCATACCCACAAATTCGAGAATGCTACAGCTACTGATATTTTTATAGTCTTTGGCTCGAGCTATCTACTCTCGAGCTGAAGTTTTACTTCTTGACGATGTGTTTAGCGGGCTAGACAATACAACTAAGAGCCACGTATTCAATCGTCTTCTGGGCTCGCGCGGACTTTTGAGGAATGGCAGTACGGCGGTAGTGTTGACTACCCATGACTGTTTGGCTCTTCACCCTAGACCATCCCATCAACTGACACATTTGTAGTAAGTGTGTTGCACTACGCGACAAATGTCACTATCATGGAAAACGGGGCTATCACAGCTCGAGGTGGGTACCAGCAACTGAGGTCGAGATTGGAATCTCTGGAAGCAAGTTTGACACCCGAAAATCGACGCTCAGATTGCGTGATCAACTCATCAGACCGAGGCCAACATGATGACGTTTCAGTGGAGTCAAGGACAGAAACTCCTAATTTTCCTTCCAACTTAGAGAAGCACGGGTCATCTCAGACTATTCCCACTACTATATCGAACTCGGTCCGGTTGTACAAGTACTATGTGAACTCCTTGGGATTCAAGCAGTCCATTTTTTCAATGCTTCTTTTGATAATACTTTGGGTGGAGCGCGTTTACTCCAGTGTGTTCCTCTGTCCCCTCGTTATCGTGAGTCGTGACATAGACTAATTCGATGACAGATATTTGGCTACAGCAGTGGGCCTCAGCTAACAACAACGCTCAGCTTGGCCGGTACATTGGTTTCTACGCTTTTCTTGTTATTTCAAACATTGTGGTCTTATATTTCGTTCTCGTGTACGTTATAAAATCCATATTCCCCCACAGTAACGTGAAATTTTCAGTTCTGACCAGATCAACAGCCACCTCCACTCAGTCTTGATAACTAAATCAAGTCTTCAACTACACAATAGCCAATTAAATGCAATGATGAAGTATTTGTCGTGTCTAATAAATGATAGCATTATCTAAGAATGTATAGGGCACCACTGTCTATGTTCAATTTGGTTGATGCTGGAGTACTTGTTAATAGGTAAAACAATCTCTGTTCCCCTCTTCTAAGACTGCGTACCTTACCCTTCTTTTAGATTCGTCGAAGACATCAACACGGTCGATAATGACCTACCCAAAGCAATTTTAAACACAGTTTCCAGTAATTATTTACCCGTCCCCTTCTAAACAAGATTCACTAACAGTCTTAAAGCTGCAATTGGCGTATGCGGTCAAATCTTTATCGTCATTCTAGCTATGCCAGCTATGACATGGACAGTTCCACCAATATTTGCCCTCACGTGGGCCATTCAACGCTTCTATTTGAACACGTCATCGCAACTGCGAGTAGCCAGTATTGAAGCCAAAGCTCCTCTGCTCACTCATTTCCTCGAAACAACCCAAGGGCTCGTCACAGTGAGGGCATTCGGCTGGCAAGTCAGCTACTCTAATAAACATATTGAGCGGCTTGAAAAATCCCAGGAAAGTACATATCTTCTTTATTCCCTTCAAGTGTGGCTAAAGTTTATTATGGATTTGGTCGTTATGGGAATTGCTGTTCTTCTTGTTACATTGTCAATACATATGAAGGGATATGTGTCTGAGGGGATTTTGGGCTTGGCGTTGGTTAAGTTGGTATGTTAATATCCTACTAAAATAATCGCTGGTAGCTTACCTACTTTTTGTCTAGATAACCTTGGGCAAAGAGTCAAAATATTTTGTGACGCAGTGGACACTTCTTGAACAATCAATGTTCTCCATTTCTCGGATCTTTGATTTCATTGGGAGAACTGCTTCAGAGGAGACCGGAAACGATATTCTTCCGACGACTGGTTGGCCCCATGATGGTTCAGTAGAATTTCAGAATGTGTCTGCACATTACAAGTTCGTCCATTCACTTTCCCAAGCCCCAATCCTCCCTACTAAAATGTCTAGTGATCCTTCCCAGCGATGTCTCCATAATATCAACCTCACGATACCGCATGGTGAACGAGTTGCGATTTGTGGGAGAACCGGCAGGTATATGTTTCTCTTATTCTTCATCGGTGAACAGTTTTAGTCTGATACTTTAAATCTAGCGGCAAGACCTCTTTAATTAGTAGTCTCCTCCATACACTTTCAGTATCCTCCGGTGATATCCACTTGTCATCCGTACCACTCTCCACACTGTCCCCTGACATAACCCGTTCATACATCAATGTGCTTCCACAAGAACCGTTATTCGTCATTGGATCAGTCCGGCATAACATGACTCTCTGGTCAACCGATATTTCCGACAAGGATATTATCAGGGTTCTACAGCGAGTCAACCTATGGGACAATATCGAATCTCTGGGAGGACTGAACATGAAATTGGATTCGGATAGAATGTTAAGTCAAGGACAAGCTCAACTGTTCTGTCTCGCTAGAGCAATGTTGAAGAAGAGGAGCATATTGATCTTAGATGAGGCTACGAGCAGGTATGCAAAGTGAATGTGGATCATTGCCTTGTTGATTTGACTAACAAGCTCCAAATTCAGCGTCGATCGAGATTCGGAGACTATAATGCAGAACATTATAAGGGACGATTTTGAGAGCACGACGGTCATTGCGGTGGTGCATCGGTTGAGGAGTATAGTGGATTTTGATCGAGTTGTCGTGATGGATAAAGGAGCGATAGTGGAGTGTGGAAAGCCAAGGGAGCTGTTAAAGAACCAGAAAAGCAAGTTTAAGTTAATGTGGGATCAATCGGAGTCCGGTCTATCAAGATAGGGCACATAAATTAAATTGCTGTTCCGTTTAGTATCCAATTTCACGACATCTAGCAACTAGTATGCAACAACGTGATTAGGCCAGTGCCAAGCTGGTGACAGACTAGGCATATCTATAACACTTCATCAACGATTTCATCTGTTGAAATGTCACACAACCACATGGTATGAATCTATGACTACAACAAATGGGTGATTGCATTCAGTTCGTCTTGAAAACATATAAGCCACTTGAGATTTCCAATACATTTTGTATTAGAAAATCCAAATCACATATCTCTGGCACCACAGCCATCTATTTATCACTATACAAAACATAGATAGCTATTTTTGGTAAACAATCCAGTTATTGCATGTTAATTCACCTCATAGCGTAGGCGGCCATTGTCGTATTCTTGCCTAGTTTTTCAATTAAGATAGGCTCGACTATATTAAAAGAGTGTTTCCTTTGACTTGAGATAACTAAAAGCGCCGGACCTCGCTGCACCGTCTGCCTAGCTGAACTGTGATTGGACAGGCTGGGCTAGAGAAGGAGAGGAAGGATATAGATTTGAGTTGTAGGGATAAGGAATGTTGGTGTTGGGCGGTGCTGAACATCATGTGAATTGTAGATAGAGGTTATGTTGGATGTATACATATCAATTCTGAATGTAATGACAAGCTATAAATGTAATAGCAAAGGATGAATGCAGTGACAAACGATGAATATAGTGACAAATCGAGAATGTTATAACAAATATAATAAGTGCTTTACTCACCTGGTCTGTTTTCGCTTGTCGCCAGAGCTCAGTCAGTGGAATATGGCACTACAGATTACGTGTTGTGGAAATCTTGTTCGAGCCCGGATGAGATCGATTTAGATGAATAGATAGCCAGGCCGCAGCTAATTAGAGTCCGCGTGTTGGTACAGGTTAAAATAACCAAGATGCGTAAAATTTCCCTTTTCTTTTATACACAGGTATCTACAGCAGCATCGATGCCTAACCTGCCCCGCACAAAAGCTACACCTTACTATAATACAAATGATCATCCTCCAGGGTCCAGAATACCATTTCAGAGCTACCCTGGGCACCACTCATGTCCAGCCAGATATGCACGCAACATCAACCCGCACAAAACAGAAAGAAAGTCTATGTTCATCACTTCTTCCAGCCCACCACCAACATGCAGGAGACACGTGATAGCCGCAAAAAGAAACACCGAGAAGCTGCCCCATGCCGGTTGCACCCGATCGTGATTGTAGTAAGACAGTGTAGGTCGAAGAAGAGGGTTTGTATAAGAGGGCACGTCAGATATTTCCAGATGTGCAGTTTCGTCCGGGGCATTAGATATCGAATAGAGCGGAGGGGTGAGTCGAATGTTGGCTTCCATTAGTTTAGAAGGGAATTTGAGCTGGAGCCCCTGTTTGTTCTTGAAGCTCTTCGCCTCCAGCTTCGATGGAGACCGCAAGGCCAATTTTTGCGGATTGCTGTAGAGAAGAGGTTAGTAAATACTTCCGGGACAGGTGTTAGAGATTGTTACGAACGTTGACATGATCCATCTCAGAAGCAAAGGTCAGCTGGACCATAGGGGCAACTCGCTTCTCCAACAGACAGCTCAATTTCCCTGTTGAATCCACCTGCGCTCTGAAAGTCGACATTCTGAAATCATACTTAGCCCCGATTGTTGTCACACCTTCCTTTCCTCCACCGCCTCCCATCATTCCAGCTCCTGACAAACCTGCAAACTGCAGATTTAAATCAACACCAGCCTCCACCTTGTCCGTCAATCTCCGCCAGTATGATGTGTTGATTGCTCCTCCAGCCGCCAACTGGGCACTGGCAACCCAATCGCTTCCCTTGTACTTGGCGCAGTATGACAGAGCGGTGTCGGGGCCTTGGTTGAGTGCGGTACGTTGCCAGATTGCTTCGAGCCCAAGCGCAAGGCTCGGGGTGATAGCTTGCAGGTAGCTGCCAATGAAAATTCCCGTAAGGCCACCATCAATTATGGATGGGTTCAAAGTCTTGAGCGAGGCGGTGAAATCACTTCCGGTATACTCGTTATCGAACTGTGCCATGGACTGGTTGCCAGGGGCTATTTGGATCTGAGTTTTTGTGACCAAGGAGGGTGTCCATCTGTAATTGAATCGGGTTGAAAGTTGTCCTTCGTTATCGACATTTCCTTGCATAAAAATCTATGATGGTAGGCATTAGTTACTGTGCTTCAACATGTGAGGCTACGGAGCCTCAGTGCCTCTACGCCCGAAGCGCAACGCCCTTTGATTTGATGTAATAAGACTGACCTTATTGGTGCCAAATAGGGCTGCAAATGTGTATGGCGGCAGCCCTTGTGATCCCATGGAGAATGCATGAGAGACCTGGAATAGTGGAGCCATGCTGAAAGCCTTTGTGAGATCCGCCCTCAGGCCAGAGAAGGTGTAATTATTAAGGAGGACATCGCGCTGAACCTCCCGCGCAATGTTCTCAACTGTCCCCGGATTCGATAGGCCTAGCGCTGCCCTCCGTTCTGAAAAGGAGCCATATGTTTCTGACAAGGCGGTAGCTACTGGGTTGCTAAAGAGAAACTCCAGCGAAGATTCTTTTTCCAGCGGCATTAAAGACATGATGGCTTGGGTATGGAAAAACAGGAGATGAGAAACTGAGAACGGGATACGCGAGGCACCTAGAGATGAAGGCAATCAAAGAGGCCCGGGAGGCAGGTGGGAGGAGGTGTGGCTGGGTGGTGGTCGATGGTAGAAGGGGTAGATGGTAGACACTCTGAATGGCACCTGGACTGAAGTTCCTGGGATGTTGAACATCGAGGGTTTTTTTCCACAAGGGAGCTCGGGTCTTCCTGGCTCGTGAGGCAGCAATAAGGCAGAACCGAGGCAGCAACAATTTCACGCGCCTGAGGCTGAGATTGGATTAGGGGGCAGTCAAAATCACGTGAACAACGGACAAAGCATCTCTCCTGTGTTCATTATTGGCCAGATTAACGAGCCCTAGACGTTGAAAATCACGTGTTGGTGGCACTCATAAGGGAGCTTGATAACGACGATAACTCGGTTTCCGCGATTCTTGTGCATTACCACATTGATATTGATACCAAAAACACTAATTGCAGAGCACAAGACACAGAGGACAGGGAATACCACACATATTGGGTTACATTCCGATCATAGCACACAAGAATAACCTGCCAGCGCACATATATCAGAGGAACATCCTTGTTTTCTACCATAGCACTTGCTCTGCAAGGTTTTGATAAGAGTGCGCTGGGAAATACTCTCTCTTCGTCTCCTCCTCCCCGGGTGGTACAGCAGATTACAGCAGACAAGCTTCGTCTTGCCGGGAAAGGCTGTGAGATTATATTTTTGTTTGTTTAGAAACGTGTTTTTCATTTGTTGTATTGTGCATCACCGGCCGTCCGGACGTTTGGGCGGCTCAAGCACGTAGCAAAGACGAGTAGTCGCGATGGACACGCTTCTGTATGTTACCACTTCTCTTCTAAACCCGCATGCTTTTCCTATCTTCCCCGTTACCGTATCAGCCATCCCTACAAGTCCAGCACTCGAATACTTCCCTTATCACTTCTCCTATCGAGCTTCGAGCGCACTCACTTCCAGCGAATAGTGCGTGGCAGTCAGACCAGACACGCTCCTGCGATATTGAGTATTGCCATAACATACCATGGACGAAGCTCGAAGTGGGCTGGTTGCGGTACCCGCAGGTAGCCAGGAGCTTCTTTTCGAGGAATGGAAATTCAGACCTGAACTTGCTGATACCTTTACTTCTGAGGGCTCTGCTAACCCCGTTGGTACTGATCGTAGCACCGCAGAGATTGCGGCCAACTCCCCTAGATACCGCAGACGCTCATCGACCTTCATCGATGGCGTTCACGATGTTCCCGATGAGACGAACTCTCCGATGGCTCCGGCCCAGCTATACAGTACCATGTCAGGAAGGCTTTTTCATTCGGGAAGGATAGCCATCGTACTCGTTGGTCTTCCTGCTCGAGGGAAAACGTAAGTCGATCTACCGAGGGCTCTATTTCTAGATGCTGATCCGATCTTATAGCCATATATCAGTCTCTTTGTCCCGCTATCTGCAATGGTACGTTGTATATCAATTCTTCGAGGCTTCGACTTTTGCTAATGTTTATTAGGCTTGGTGTCAAGACCAGGGTCTTCCACCTTGGGGATTATCGCCGCGCCACGATGGGTCCTGGTGTTGAGGTACCAGATGATTACTTCTTTATTAATGCGTCGGCTGCCTCAGTCATGATCCGACAGAAGATCCTCAAGAAGTGCCGAGAGGATATCTACGCCTGGCTTAACCATGAGAATGGTCAAGTCGCAATCTATGATGCGGTCAACCCCCTTGCCAATGGTCGCAGAGCACTCGCTAAGGAATTTGCGAGGCATGATGTTCAGGTAAGTTACCCACTTGCAGAAAGCAAGCTATGTATGGTACCGTGGCTAACTTCTTGCAGACCCTCTTCCTTGAATCGTATGTCACGGATGAAAAAATCCTTCGAGAGAACGCTCGAAATGTGAAGATATCCTCTCCAGATGCACGTATAGCAACTATCTGCTATGATAACCTCGCTAACCCATTCTAGTTCGTTGGCATGGACCCTAATGAGGCTGCTAAACTTTATCTCAAGAGAATCGACATGAAAATACCATACTTCGAGACCATGACAGAATCTGACCTCAACTTCATCAAGATGATCAATGCTGGTGAAAGAATCTCGTACAACAACGTTAGCTTTGGGTACCTATCTCACCGTATCGTGTTCTACCTGATGAACTTGCACATTAAGTCCCGCCGCACCTTCTTCGCCAGAGCGGGTACTTCTCGTGAACAAGACTCCTATAAGAACGATGCACATCTTTCCGAAGAAGGTAACGAATATGCAAAGAATATGTCTGAGACCCTTCTTGAGCATCGGAAGGCTGAGAGGGAGGCTTTGATCGCAAGTGGCGGTTCTGACGCTCCACTGAAACCACTTATAGTTTGGACTTCAACCAGAAAGCGCACCGTTGAGACCGCCAAATACCTGGAAGAGCTTGGCTACAAGGTTCGGCAGCGGTCCCAGATGAGCCAGCTCAACCCAGGTGTCTGTGAAAAGCTGTCGGAGAATGCAATCCGTCGCCTGTATCCTGAAGAAATCGCCCTGCATGAGCAAGACCCTTATCACCACAGATACCCACGAGCCGAGGTAAGCTCCATGACTTTTCACTTAGTTATATTTAGACTGTGTGTTGACATTACGATAGTCTTACCATGATCTCGCTGTCCGCTTAGAGCCTATTATTCTCGAGCTTGAGCGAGAGCAAAGCGACCTTCTTATTGTTGCTCATGAATCAGTCCTGCGGGTCCTCTACGGCTATCTCATGGCTTGTGATGCTATGAGCATTCCGACTTTAAAGTTCCCACGAAATGAGATCATCGAGGTGGGCCAATTCTTCTCTAGTGAACTTGCATATGCAAATATCAAACTAACAATTACTTAGATCCTTCCTGCCTCCTACCAAAATGAAGCCAAGCGCATCAAGATCCCTGGTGTGGCTCCGGCTTTGATTCCTGGCTCTCCTGAAGATATTAGGATTCCCGTCCCTCCAAGCGGGTTTGTGAGCCCATTGTCAGGAATGGGCACCCCAGCTATGTTGTCTGGTATTGCTACTCCAGTTGACTCCCCAAGCAGCAGCCATTTCAAGGACACTCCTGCTCCCGTGAGACTAGCCGAGTTGGCTGCACATCAAGCCGCGACTGCTAGTGAGAAGCCAAAACCTGATCGCAAACCAGAGAATCCCCTATCTAGAGACTAAGCAGCTAAGGAGATTTCATGGGTCGTTTGAACCTTCTGCACATGCGATTGCCTTTGACTAGATATGGCCTCCCCACGACGCTACGAATTTTATCCCCTACGGCTCCCATAACCGCATTAAAGATGGCATGCTCTTTACTGCTTTACGTTCGACGTTTTTCAACAGGGTTACCTCTACACTCAATAACACACCTGGTCCCCCTGCATTTTCCTTGCTTTCCTTGTTTTTCCTTATTCTTAGTGCGAACGAAACATACAAAGGGATGGGTGGCTAGATTGGCACTGCTGTTGGTGGATCTGGGAGTTGATCAGAACTGGAAGGTGCTACACCTGGGCATATAGGGAACGGCCCCTTCAAGGAGTTGCATTATCACGACGTAAAATGGGACACGTACAGACAATTGCAAATCCTTTGCCTGATTTTATGATTTGGGTTTTCTGTATTAGATACCAATAAATGCTCAATGCAAATACGACGCTCATTAAATACTTTGGTTTACCCGTTTAGTGTGACGTAATTTCCTATATCTTAATCCGTCTAACCGGGCGATTATTTATTAAATACCTGATGGTTATGTCTCGCAGTTGGCCATTGATTAGCCTAGGCTTTGTTTAAGAAAACATCAAACCTTAGCACATTTACTAATGCAACAAAGCCTAGCATAGTTGACACAATTGTAGAAGTATTCTAGTCCAATTATTGAACCCGGCTATGCAATCGGTGTATCTTAAATGCACAATCCTGCTGAATAGTCAGACGAACCAAGGTGATAAAATCAGCCGTAGGTGCCCGCTGAGGCCATGCAGCATCAACACTAGTAAAGAATTCTGGACGCCCTTGCATTCCGACTCAGCTCTACCGTTCCCTAGACGCCTCCCTGAATGATTTCGCCCAAATAATCAAAGTAAGCCATCCTGTTCCCTAAACGCCTCACGCTATCCAGAGGCCTTGGGAATCCCATGAAAGAAAATATCTTACACATTTTGGGCCCAGATTTATGCGAATATAACACAAGAGAGGTAAACAAGTGTACATCAGCTGCGCGGCTGCGCATAGCTGTTTGGATTCGAGGGCGCGGGCGCGGGTCTAAATGCAGGGATTGTTGATGGGGCGCCATAACCATTGCCACTTGTTTGTTGGCGCTTGGGTGTTCGTGCCACAGGCTCTTCATCCTCGTCGCCGCTTGATGTTAGGTCAATTACCGCTGCAATTGGACGCTTTGCACTGGCTGAGCTGGAATCTCTGCTCGACCCCGATCGTTGAGGCAGTGCTCCGGTTAGTGGTCTGTATGTCAGAGGTGTGCCCATGCTAACGCTATCACCAGTTTTTGTGACCTCAACAAGATCGTCATCGTCATCACTCGCAACCCCGTTCGAATGTGATAGAGGCTCCTTTCTGGAGTGTAGTTCCCACTTGCCATCTGGTTGAATAGTAACTTGATCTACTGACTTCGAGGTATTCTTTAAGATGGTGCGGACATATCTGTAATAAGAGTTAGTACACATTGGGTTGTATAATGTTTGTTGCGCTTACTCATCAACGGCTAAACTGTCGAATGGGGCTGAATTGTTGCAGATCGGGCATAGCCAAGTGGGACCTTGCTCCTGTAGCTGCAGGTACGATGTTGCATCGAAACACTGGTTGTGCCGGCAGGCTATTGATCGGCATGGCAGATCAATCCTCAGTGTTGATAAAGGGCATTTGAGCGAAAGCACCGAGGCGGTTGTCACTATATCGGCATCGTTCGCCTTGCTCCTCACTTCATATCGTTAGCCTTGTCATTGAGAAAATAACCAGTTGGCGGATGACATACTATCATCTAATACTGCCTCTTCCTTTATCTTCTTGCCATTCTTCAGAGATTCTACGAGGTCTGGAACGGGTATAATTCTAACCACGTGGATGGCGAGGTAAAATTTCTAGGCTGAAAGTCAGTATATAATCCACTTAACTGCGGCGCAAACGGACAAAGTTGAATGGGGGAAATTAAGGTAAGGAGAGATTGGGGTGAAGGCAGCTAACTCGTGAACCGCCACCTGCCTTAGATGTTAGAGCGTATGTCATCTCAACGCTATTGCCGTACGCAGGAAGATTAAGCCGAAGCTCTTTCGTGATGTCCACAGGCCTCGTTGAGCCTGGTTTGTTCTTCAAGCCACGTAAATTGGCCTTGACCTCCCCTCCGTTGACTTTGATTTCCGACTGATGCGGAAAGGCAGTATCTTGGAGACCCTTTTCTTCACTAGCACAGAATACCATCACTCGCAATGCTGGGTCCTTAAGCACTTTGGATAGAACTGGATAGTCCTGAACTTTAAGGGTTATCTTGACAGTATGCCGATGATGTTGCATTGCTACGACGTAACGTCAGGATGTAGTCCATACCAGTGGCTAACCGTACTCACTATCACATGCTGTGGTGGCACCTAGCTGTTGCTCGAACCTGAAAAATGGACTGGGCTTAAATCGCAGCTCTAACATTATCAGAACTAGACGAATAAGGCTATGTCAAGAGCTTACTTACCCTTCTGATGTCCATGACCTCGATACAAATTCGCACCTCCCCCCATATTGTATCCGTTGGTATGGCTACCCGGGGTGTTGAAATACGTAGCGGGAGTGGCTATGGTTGGGGTGCCACGTGCTGGAGAGGATGAGCTCGCTGCCATACCACGGTAGGGTGAGCCGTTCGCCGAAACAGTCGTAGGGTTGTAGATGGTGTTTTTGAGGTTCTCAAACCTGGCGACGTCGTTGGCCGCGGCGTATTGGCGTATCCCTAGGTAGCGATGTTAACCAGTGTACATGTAGGTAGAAAGATAGCAAAATGTATTCACGGATGGTAAGGAGCAAGTCCAGACTTGTACCAGGAGGGGTTGATAGATGGTCGCACTTACTCTCAATGATGCGCGCCTGAAGCTCGCTCTTTACACCATTCTTACTTTGTCCTTCAGCATGACAAATGCTTTGGAGAGTCTTGTTCAGAAGGCCCCCATCTCTTATGGTTCGAATGAGGGGCTCAGGATCGAGGTAACCACCCCCCATGGAGGCCATTCTGGTCGGCGGAGGAGGCTCACAAAGCGCTGTGAATCCGCAGTCGGCTTGGATACATGAAGAAGCGACGGAGAGGGCGGCCTAACAGACAAGTTCTTGCGCCTATATCGCCTTTGTCTGGCCGCTCATCTTGTAGAGAGGGCTGCTGCGTACCAGATCTGAAGAAAGTTAATCTTTGCGCCTCTTGAGCAGTGTGTGAGTGCGTCGCCATCCATCAGTTGGTTCCTTCACCGCGCGGCAGAATCGAATAAAATATCCGCGCTTATCCTATCACGGCAACATGTATAGAAATTTAGGAAAACCTCCTCCTCGAACCCCTCCAGCAGACACCACTTTTCCGAAATTTTATCCCGGCATCTCACTACACAAAAGCCGTCGACAATGGCCAAAGGAGCGCGAGCAAGTGTGAGGAAGGCCAACAATACTAGGCTTAAGCAGAATGTCTTTGGACCGATTGAGACTGCCCGCGTGGAGAGACTCTCGGCAAAGCTTCTTGAGTTGGCCGCGCAGCCAAAGCCAAAGCCCGCTGAGGAGGACACAGATATCGCCATGGTAGCAGAAGAAGGTAGGCTTGCTTGTGCGCTTCTTAGTTTTATTTTGGCACTCTATTAACATATTTACAGGCACCGCAAAAGCCAGCAATGAAACCCCTCCGGTCGAAAATACGCTGACGCAAGGTACATAAGCTCCCTCAATATCACCAATCCTAGGTTGAGATATGAGCTAATTCGAATTTTCTAGATATGGAAATCGATGGGGATGCCGGGAAAGGCAGTGCTCCCTCGAATCCGTCCAAAAAGGGCCGAGTAGAGAAGAGAAGATATAAATCCAGCAGGAAAGCGTCGATCCTATTTCCCAAGTTCAAAGATGGCAAAAAGATCAAGCCATCTAGGGGAAAGAAGTAGAAGTAGATATTTGGCGTTGGACGCATACGAATTTTAAGGGAATGGCGTTGGGAAGACAACTTGCAAGGAGTTTTGGTATTATTGAATCACGCTGGCTGGCGTAAAGGATTTGTTCTTCTTAAGACCTGAAAATCTATGAGCTCACGGGCAGAACTTGCGATCAATTAGAAATTATGATAGCATACTCGCTCTATAGGTATTATGAACCTGCGTAGGTGGAAAGGCTTCGAGTCTCTTGTCGATGCATAATGTAGTTTTTCTCTCCCGATAAGGGAATCCTTATCGGCGATTGGACGCGTTCGCCAATGCCAGATTGCTTCATGTCTTGGTACGCGACATCGAACTTCGTCAAACCAACATATTCCCCCCATTGTAATGGTTCTTTCTTCGCCTTGCAGATGATTAACCTCGGACATGGCTATTCGGCAAGGCAATGATCTGTAGACTATTGCGATTGGGTTTCAACCGTTAAAATGGCGTCGAGGATTATGTCCTTTTTCCTTGGAGCTGCGAACATATTTATCCCGATTGCAATACTAATCTTCGCAAAGGGTTTCTTTCCCTACAAGCCCTTTCTCTCCGGCCTAGCAGAATATGAGCCCCTCCAATATGGCGTTCCGCCGGAGGCCCCCTTCGACAAAGTTATTTTCATGGTGGTGGATGCTCTTCGAAGGTACGGGTGCCGATGGTAGTCCAAGGGAGAGCTGACACGGGCAGTGATTTTGTTTACTCGGGACTCTCTGGCTTCGGATTTACTCAAAGGTATGCTTAGGACTTCTACAGCCTTGATGTTACCAAACTAATATATCATTCTCTAGCTTGATATCCTCAGGGGCAGCGATCCCCTTCACAGCGCATGCAACCTCCCCTACGATTACAATGCCGAGAATCAAAGCTATTACCACTGGTTCTATACCGTCGTTTCTGGATGTCATTCTTAATTTCGCCGAGTCAGATACCAGCTCGAGCCTTGCAACACAGGATACATGGCTTGCACAATTGAAGGCCAAAAAAACAGGCAAAATGGTCATGTATGGCGATGATACTTGGCTTAAGCTCTTCCCGGATTTTTTTGACCGAGCAGATGGAACCACAAGTTTCTTCGTTTCGGTCAGTCAAGATCTTGTAGTTGCATAGAGTATATAGCTGAATATAGCGTGTTAGGATTTTACGGAAGTGGACAATAATGTTACTAGACATGTCCCGGAAGAACTTGCAAACAATGACTGGAACACCATGGTGCTGCATTACCTCGGTCTGGACCATATTGGGCATAAGGCAGGACCTCGAAGGTAACATCTTCTAGTAATTCCCTAGGAAAGAGAACTGACGGATTCAAGTCCCAATATGATTCCGAAGCAGCGTGAGATGGATGGCATTGTCACCCAAATATATCAAGCCATAGAGAGTAAAGATCACCTCCAGTCAACCCTTCTCGTACTCTGCGGAGATCACGGCATGAATGATGCTGGCAACCATGGCGGCTCTGCCCCTGGGGAAACATCTCCCGCCCTCGTTTTCATATCTCCGAAGCTCAAACCTATAAGCTCGGGATTCGCTGCCCCAGCTCCATTTGAGGATGACTTCCAATATTACTCTACTGTTGAGCAATCAGATATAGCTCCCACATTAGGAGCTCTTCTCGGCTTTCCAGTGCCTCGGAACAACCTTGGGGCGCTCATTCCTGCCTTTCTTCCGTTCTGGCCAAAGAGTGAGTCGGCATGGCCCGTTGAACGTGTGGATCGTACTAACAAGGCACAGAAAATGATAAAATCCAAATCTTGCTAAGAAACGCGAAGCAAATTATGAATGTTGTTACCGCAACGTTCCCCTCGTTTGAGGGGGACGGACCTGCATCGAACTGCCATGAGTCTAAAAGCAACGTTGATGAGCTTGCATGCCGGTGGAGAGGCATCACGCAAAGCCTACCGCAACCTAATGATGATGATCAGGAAGTTGGTGAATGGGTGTCCGCAACTACCGAGGCAAGATATTTTTCTATATGTTGGGCTCTAGCTAACGAGTTAATAGTGGCTAAAGCATGCCCAAGAATTAATGAGTAGTACGGCGAGCAACTACGAGGTAAAAAAACTGGTATGCGGCCAGGTTCTTGCTGCTCTATCTCTTTTATACGCGGTGGCGGCAGCATTCCCAACCATTGCTACTGCTTTACGAACCAGCTCCCCATTTATTGGAATAGCTCTATCATACGCCATTATGATGTTCGCCAGTAGTTACGTGGAAGAAGAACAACACTTCTGGTATTGGGCTACCACCGCTTGGTTGATGCTACTTTGGATAAAATGGTATGTATATGTATATTCCTTGCATCTAGAATTAAACTTACATATTACTAGTAAACGAAAGCAGCAGTTTAGGCTTCGCCTTGTTGATCTTAGCACAATCATACTACTTGCTACAACCCGAGTTGTTAGACGCTGGAACCAGACTGGCCAAAAGTTTGCTGGTGAATCCGATATAGCCAAGACCTTTTTCTTCGAACATAGATATTTCTTTTGGTTTCTGGTAGCCATCACTTATTTATGGAATCTCCAAGCCCTGGCTAGTGTTAGTTTCCCTCGATTTCCACAAGTTGTCGCTGGAGCGATTGCCGCAACCTTAGCCACAGCCGCTATGACATTCAAGCTTGCATTCACAAATGAAGACTCGCCTGAGCTTCTTGTTGGATTTATAAAAACGATGGCTGGTAGTGAGATGGGTGTCTCTCTGGTAACTCACGCAAGAGTTGTGTTTATCACCATCGGTATCGCACTAGCCTATACACTTGCCTCCAGTTTCAGCCATAGGCGTCCCAACCGTGAGCTATACCCTCTCCCGTGTTATATTGCTGTACTGACCATGACCAGCAACTATGCGCACTGTACACAATCTCCTGACTCTCTTCCTCATCACCCAGTCCAGAGTAACGAATATCCCCCTCCTCCTCATCTTCGAGGTGCAACTATTGGTCCTCAACGACCTAGATCTGAATCTCATCGAAATAACGACTACCTCTCTCCTCATGCAATACATGTCCTTCTTCGCGTTTGGCGGCTCCAATGCGATATCGTCCATCGATCTTTCAAGCGCCTACAATGGCGTCAGCGGCTACAACGTAATAGCCGTTGGCATTCTAACCTTCACCAGTAACTGGGTGGGTCCAATATTCTGGACCTCTGCCACTACTCTGATGTTATTGCGACTTAAATCGAAAGGAGGGAAGAATTTACTGCATCAGCATCTTGCCCTGCTTACGCTGTTTGTGACAGCGAGTCTCCTGTTTGTGATGGCTGCTTGTACGGTATTGAGGACGCATCTGTTTATTTGGACTGTGTTCAGTCCAAAGTATTTGTATAGTATGGCGTGGGCCCTAGCACAACATCTTGTTGTTAATGTTGTCTTTGGGAGTGGGCTTTATTGGCTGGGGACGAAGTATTTATAGGAGGCCAAGAATCTAGTTGTACAGTACATCGGATGATGAAAGAGTGTATAGATACGAATAACCGCATGACAGACAAGATATGGATTTAGATTATATTAGGCCACCGAATAGATCATCAAACGCATCACCCTTTTCCCGCTTCTTCTTCTTCTTCTTCAAGGGCTGCGTGGGAGTTGACTTCGCCAATCTCTCAGTCTTCGATCCTACGAAGTCTTGTTTCCTTTTCTTTCTTTTCTTGGAGTCAACCACCCCGTCATCAACATCCTCGTCCTTAATCTTGTCCTCCATATCGTCTTCCTTTTCTACACCAACCAAGTCCTTTAATACGGCCCTCTCAACCACCTCCCCCAAATCATCACCATAGCCCCTCTGCTCTCCCTCAACCAGCAGGAGCTCCTTTACGCCTTCGCTTTCGACCTGGCTACCGACAACTAGATCTACCTCAATACCAACCTCGCTCCCAGCGTCAACGAGTAGACTCTGGAACCTTGCTAGAGACCCAAGTAGCATAAGGCCCAAGGTGGAGTACTGGTTATCAGCCACTAATGTTGAGAAGGCGCTATTTCATAACGCAGTTAGTTATGAATTAAGTCTCGGGCACCACAGGGGTTCGAAGCACTCAAAATCTACAAATTAAAATCAAACCCAAACCATCCTCAGCCTCCAAAAACATACGAAAACAGAAGAAGCACGCTTAACAAGATAAAGCTCTTAAAGAAGTTTACTCACAGAAACCAATCCCCCACCATACCATCACTCGCTCCCCCTCCTCCGACTCCAGCCAAGAGCCCTATTCTAGCCCGCAGTCTCTCCTCAGCCTCCCTCGTAAACCTCGACTTGGCACTCAGCTTGCGCGCCGCATCATACGCTTCGATCTCCTTGACCAGCTTCTGAACCTGGCGCCGGAACTGGGAGAAATAAAAGTACCATTTTGAGAGACGGTGTTGATTTTTATTGCGGTGGTGAAAGAGGTGCAGGGTAGAATAGAGGGCGGTAAGATTTTGGATGAGGGCTGTGAATGTGGACATGCTCTCTCTCTTTTTATGCTATGTCTTCGTGATAAAGTGCCACAAGTCACACCTTTAACTTCGATGGAGCGAGTATGCAGATGTTTGATTTGAATATCGGATCTTTTTGGGCTTAGAGGTCGCTGTAAACTATTCTTCCGTTGCGGTGGATTGGTATATATAATGGCTTTGCTTTTGTTGTTGGTGTGGGTAACTCTCGAGGCCCTTACGACCTCTTGACGGCTTGGTTGCCCAATCTGGCTTTGACTAAGATTTTATATTGGCGAAAAATGGGGCAAGGGTAGAGAATATCTTAATCTCAAATGTTCTTAGATTCGTCATCAGGTACTAATAGTAACGCCGATGTTAGACAAAATTCAAATTTTGCAGCTTTGTCTGATCAAGCAGAAGTAGAGCTCGTGGCGGTTGAAGTTTCGCTCTTCTTGATAAGTATCGGCAGAACTACGGCAGTGGCTGAAAGTTTTCGCTTTGGGACTAGTATCAATCTCAGCCTTGTGTGGATGAATCCGCGCCTCAACCTGACTACTTGATCGATCGAAGGAAGTATTTACAAATATTTCCATATCCAAAATGGCCGACGTCGAGACTGAAACAGCGCAATCAATACCAGCTCCCCAGGAGGGGTCTGAAGAAACATCCACATCCACGGCTCTTACAACAACCAACAATGAAGTCGCGCCACCCGCAGAACGAAAAGTTAAGAAGATCCTCCGCAAAAAGAGGCGCCCAGCACGAGCGCAAGTCGACGCGTCGCAGGTGAAATCTGAACCGCCTCCTCAAACAGGCACAATATTCAATATCTGGTACAACAAATGGTCAGGTGGCGATCGTGAGGATAAATACCTTTCTCAGACCGCAGCAGAGGGGCGCTGCAATATCGCAAGGGACAGTGGATATACCACGGCCGACAATATTTCCGGGAGCTATTTCTGCCTTTTTTTTGCCCGAGGCATTTGTCCTAGAGGGTCTGAGTGCCAGTATTTACACAGGTTGCCCGGACTTCATGACATGTTCAACCCGAATGTGGATGTGTTTGGCAGAGACAGACACTCGGACTATAGAGATGATATGGGAGGTGTTGGAAGCTTCATGAGACAGAACCGGACGATATATGTCGGGAGGATACATGTCAGTGATGATATTGAGGAAGTTGTCGCCAGGCATTTTGCTGAGTGGGGGCAGGTAGAACGAGGTAAGTAACTACGGGTTAGTCTCGAGTTTGAAGAATTGAAACTGACTGTGATTAGTTCGTGTCCTCAATACTCGAGGTGTAGCATTTATCACATATTCGAATGAAGCGAATGCGCAATTTGCCAAGGAAGCAATGGCACATCAATCCCTAGACCACAATGAGATCCTAAACGTCCGCTGGGCAACAGCTGATCCAAATCCGATGGCGCAGGCACGAGAGGTTCGGAGGATCGAAGAGCAAGCTGCAGAAGCGGTGCGTAGAGCATTACCTGCTGAGTTTGTTGCTGAGATTGAAGGTCGAGATCCAGAAGCACGCAAACGGAAAAAGATAGAGGGCGGGTTTGGTCTAGAAGGATATGAAGCTCCTGATGATGTCTACTACGCACGGGGACCCAATGCGGTGAACCCTCTTGGTAGGCAGGGCTTATCGTTGGAGGAGGAGCAAAGACTGATGATTGAGGCGGATGAGGTGGAAACGAAAGCGACAGAGGAGAATGGGATTTTCTCAAGTAGTACCCTGGCGGCACTGAAAAATGCTCAAGGATCGATTGGAACGCAGTCAAAACCCAAAACAACTACGGGTCCTCTGGTTGCCTACGATAGCGATAGCGATTAGGTTAAAGAATAATGGCAAGGGGAAGCTCCTGATGGCAGCTTTCAAAGACTTCGTGGAATGTACTATACCGAAAGCCATTGTACTATGAGTTATTATCATGTTAGATCAGCGGGAAGCTCTTATGACTAGCTTAAATGCGCTGAAGAAGAGGGTAATTTCATAGAGGAACTTTCACAAAGGCTATTAGCGTCTCATTTGAGGTCTATATTTTCTTATAGTTCATATACAACGTAGCACCTCTAACAGGTGATCTTGCGCAGCGCTCGCGATTTTCTCAGGAATTGAAAATCCTAGAATATAACATCTCATGTCTCCCAATCCAGAGATCCATCACCGGAATAGTTTGGCCTGCATCCTCAATATTCGTATCCCACTCCCTGGTAATAGCTCGCTGTATAGCCTCCTGGACCTCAACACTTGCCAATATTTTCTGCGCATGATACGGACCAAAAATACTTGCTCGCACAGCTGCTGACAACAGCGCTTTAACATGGCTTAACATAAAAACATACGCAGTCTGCTGCAAGCTCATTCCCGATATACAAGCGATTGCTCCAAAGAGGGGAGCTAGGTGCGCCGATGCCGCAGGCAGATCACTCGAGGCAGTAGACGAGGCGGACCGTAGAAGTACTGTGAATTCCTTCAATGCCTCTACATATTCTGCTGAAGCTCCCCCTATCACCGCGGAGCTAAACGAACGATCCCATATGGAAAGCAAAGCCCTGCCCTGTGCCACGGATGCCCGCCTGCCCACCGCACACATTATTGCAGCATCCAAAGCGTCATCGAGCTCCACAATCGCCATTGGGTTCCTATGCGCGGCAAGGGCAAATGGCAATGTTGTCGAGGCATATGATCCAAGGGAGAAGTCTAGGAACTCGGGAAAGGACGAGGCAGGGCGCGTATGTGCTAGGTAGGACTCGAGTCCGCTGCTGAATGCAAAGGAGCCCAGAGGGAGCGCGGAGTCTGCGAGAAGAAGCAGGAAATGATGGGCCGAGGATGATAATGGTCCTGGAGGATCCGTAAGCTCACATACAGGCACCGGAATAGAAGCAGGCATAAACGCCATCACCTACCATCACTTGTAGGAAGCCGCGGAGCTCTTGATCCTGATACGGCATTTTGGTCGCCATTGCCGTTCAGACGAGCCTTGGCTTCTTGCAGACGCCTTTCGAGGTCGGCAATTTCATCTTGAACTCGGCGGGCTGGCGACTGCGGAGAGTTGGTTTTGGTGCTCATCGGAGCAGCATGATAATGAGACTTTGGGAGCTGTTGTGCAGGGCCCCCCCCAAAAAGTCCCGAGTACTGTACGTGCAGCTAGAGCTACAGTAGGTGAAGAATCCGGTATGTGGGGTGTGGCTTATCGATGCCATTTAATATTGACTCAGCAAGACCATCGTAACTGGTGCAGGCTATACGAAGTGCTACGGAGTACGCTTCTACTGGAGCACCCAATACGAAGTAGTATATCTCAGATGTTATTAGATCTTCACCAACTCTAGCTTTGCAGGGGAGTGGCACGGAGTACTAAGGGACCTAGGTACTGTACGAACAGATCACCAAGTCTGGTAATGAGTACGCACAGATCCCAAAGCAAGGTAATAAGTACGAAGGTATAGTACTTCATACCTTACCTAGGTACGAAGGTATCAAGGGCCCTAATTATATACATTGCTTAGAGCTGCGGCACACACTAGTTTCCCACGAGCAACTCGGTCCTGGAAGTTGAGGCTGAGTATGAGGCTGTCTAACAACTAACTTTTATAACATCCAGCCCTAAGGTTTCCAACTCCCGGAGTTCGTTCTTCTTGCGACGATCCATGGCCCACGACCCCCGACCCCCGAACAAACAAACAACTTACAGGGCTTTAAATGCCTACCGATCCACACGAGTTGGGCGCTTTGGTTGGTCGGCGTGTCACTTCACGCGTGTGCTGTCCAGCCGAGAGGATATTCAGGATGTCTGGGGCTGAGAATTGTGAGAATCCAACGGCTCCACATAGAGGTCTGTAACCTCGCATCTCACCATGACACCACCATGCTCACCTGCCTCAGATGTTGGGGTCGTTGGATGTAGCCGCCTTACGGCGTAATTATACTATTTTAGGCCGTTAAGACTGGGCAAGTTGCTAGTTTTGCAAGGCTGGAACGGTTGCTGTTTGATCATGATGGGACGACCTGGAATCCCTGCGTTCAAGTCAAACTCGTTCATAGCGGAGGTATTGGCACATTGCTATTTGTGCCATTATTTGATATATCCTAAAGTCGATGTGCGAACGACTCGAGTGAGTCAGTAGTAGTCTCCCGGGAAATCATTGCAGGTAGGTCTGCTAGGCAGACAGTCACCTGGGCAGGCCCCCAGGGCGAATAAAATGTTGTCCTGTACATGGACTGTACTTCGTACTACGCTGCAAGCAAGCGCTACTGGATGGCTTCCTTGTCAAGGGCCTTCCTCTCTACTCCCAAGTCTCACGCTTGGAAATTTTCATCGACGATCCAGCAGCATGAAACGCTGTGCCGCCATCCTGCCGCTGGCACCGCCTTCAAACAAACATGGCCTGGCCTGGAAATTGGCCTGGAAATGGTTCTGGACAAACAGGACCGTGGCTAGGAAGCTTGTTTGCTACTTTGCCGCCTTATGGAGCATCTCTTGTCGCGGTGAGTCGGTGAGGGTTTGGTGTGACGGAGCAGCACAGCCTGGAGATCCTTGGTTAATCACCACCTTCAACCACCCATAGTATCAGTGACTCAAGGCCCCCCGCTGCTTCTTCACTCATATAACAAGCATACACCCTTACTGAGTATTGACTTATGACACACTGACCTCACTCCAAAAAAAAATTCAATAGCCTTATAGCAACAGCCTTATACCCTTTCGTGAAGCTCCTCTCCAACTCTCCTCTTCCTAAGGCCCTCAGATTCAATAAACATTGAAATATATCAGAAAAACACACTGAGCTCAGGTATCGTGCACCTGCAAACCGCCAGTATGATTGTCACTTTAGCACTCCGAGTTCTCCAAGTAAGCTCCCCAAATTAGATATCGGCTTTCCCCAAGCTATTCGCTTCCAGTCCTAACATTCAACCTACAGCTTCTCTTCGGCGCCGTTGTTCTTGCGCTCTCTATTGTCTTGATCAAGGGATATGGCCCGGCGATGGCGGGAGCAACCTTAGGGAAGGCACCTGAGGAGCCCCTGATGGATTATGGCGCATTCTGTGGCGCCGCCGGGATATTGATCGCTGCCATCGGCATAGCGGCCACATTCTTCGAGAAGCTCCAAGGGATAGTGATGTTGGCCTTGGATGGGCTTGCGAGCTTTTTCCTTTTTGCTGGCGCAGTTGTAAGTCTTTTCTCACCAACACTCTACACGGACCCTAGCTCATAATCTCAAGGCGTATGCTGCAAAAGTTGGTGCCGGAAGCTGCACAGATGAGACATACAAAGGTTATTTAGTGAAGCATTTTGATCTCTTCCGGCCATCCATATACAAGGAGTATCATACTACCGATGTCGATAAACGGGCCGGTCTCATCGAAGATGATATCCACGGCCGATGCCGCGAGTTCCAGGCAAATACCGCATTTATTTGGTTCATGTTTGCATGTTTTGTTGGAACTTTCGCCCTCGGCTTCCTCGCGAAGTCCGGAAGGCGAGGCGGAGCAATGGTTTAAAGAGAGAGTGAACCAGCGTACAATGAATGACTCGGTAGGCCTGGAGAGCTGGCTAGTTCATCTAGAAGGAAGTCGCGAGGACTCACGAGAGTTTTGGAGAATCCCTCCAATGTCTAATGAAATGATACCATACGCTCTTGATACCGCCTAGGCAATAATTGTTTTATAAGGGAAGTCGGGCCTTGGAATTGGCATGGCGCTAGGAGTGAGCAGCTTGACGATTGCGGGAACACTACATGGATCCGTTATCTACGGTCTTGCCTTTTCAGCAGATCACATATATACACTCACTTGCAACTGCATTTGGCTGCCCATACTTGCAAATCCCAAGATGGGCAGATCTACTCTTAAATCCTAAACTATCCTCCTAATAAGATCTCTTCCCACATGTTGACCTCCGTTCCCAAACTCATAATTTGACCCAACCCCGATATCCCTATTTCCCCCTCTTTGGAAACTCCAGCTAGATAGGACGTAAGGTAGTTTTTATCCAACCCCACGGCAACTTAGCCTCAACTGTGTCACATCACACTATCTCCTAAGCACGGTTTTCTCAGAGTTCATAGGTGCTTGTAATATCTAGTGGGTTATTCTATTTCACTCTGTTGATAAGGAAGGAGGATGTAACAGCTTGCTGATTACCGGTTGCATTTCAAACAGAGTAACATCAGCAACCATGGAGAAACATAACTATTCAACTAACTATACATCTTTAAATAAGGCTATTGACTTTGTCAGCGGTTCTGGGGGAGATGAGAGGGGGGGAGTGTGAGTGCATGTGAAGAAGTTTTGGTTTTTGTTGCATGTCGAACATCTCATCAGGTGTTTGGTGACAACAGCGAAATAAGCGACAGATATACGACAAACGAGAGAAATTTGACGTATGGGATATGTTTAACAAATGAAAGAACGTTCGACAAGCAACAAAACTCCTGCCCTCTTCCCGTTATGGTAATAGGATGCAGATTCGTTGCATGTCCAGCGCCGAGTATCTAGCAGCGACAGTATAATAAGTGACAAACATCCAAGAGGTGACAGACGTTTAAGAAATGGTGTATATTTCATAAATGGGATGATGTTCGACATGCAACGAAACTACATCCTATTACGGTAACGGGAAGAGGGCAGGAGTTTTGTTGCATGTCGAACACCTGCGGCGCACGATGGACAGGTTGGCCGCCAGTTGGGAGAAATGTTCGACATGCAACAAAACATTTTCTCAATTATCGCCAGAAAGAGTAGGAGTGAAAGGCATATGGTTTTTGTTGCACGTCGCACTCGATTTGAGACATTCGACATGCTGGTTAGGTGGTGAGGGGGAGGCAACAATAGCGACAGTCTACTGCAGGATTTCTTCAGGTTTTCATTCATCTGGTTTTATTGTATAGTTAGTATGGATATAGGGTCGCATTTATACATGGTTCGTCTTGTCTCACCCAAGGAAAAGCCAAATACATTTTGACTTGGCTTTATTTAGAGCATAACCGATCAATATTTATTATAGCAACTGTAAAGGAAAGGCACATGAGAAAAGAACATGGTTAACCCTTACTAGGCCGGATATAGTTTCTCGAAGTCACGTAAAGAAATCTGGCTTTAGCCTTCCTCGCTTGTTCTATTCAGAAGAAAAGAGGGATTCACGTAGCAGCTAACGAACACTGGTAGTGGAAGTGAAAGCAGCAAAATCTTCGATTGATCTCGATTTAGATACATACATCGAGAGTAGATCAGCCTCGATGTTCTGGCTGCTCAATTGTAAAGACAGTATCAGACCCGACAAAAAAGCAATTTGGCAGCGCATTTCATTTCCTCATCCACTTCCCACCGCCACAGACTGAGCCCAATCAATTTAGGTTCCTCTCTACACTTCGAAGGGTTAATACCACGTCCAGACAGATAGTTGGAAGAAAGTACCTCTGTTCGTTGGGTTCTCAACTCAAGAAGCCGTCATAACGGACCGGAGAGGGCTGGGACGGGACGCGGCTCCTTTCGGACCTTGACCAGCACCGACTGCGGGTGGGTTTCGAACCTGCTGCATAGCTGGGACGCTAGGAGGCAGGCCCTGACTCGACGGGGTATCTAGAGTTGGTTCCTCGCCCAATGCGAGGTTATCAAACTGTCAATCTAGTCAAGTTGTTAGCTTCAAATTGATGACATAGGCCAAAAGGGTGATAATACCGTCATAATATTCATCATCGTCATCAACTTCGGCCAACTGCTCGAAGTTGACCTTATAGCGGAGAATTCCACCAATTCCACCAAATCCTTTGACAAATTGGTTGCCCTCAGAAGAACGGTCCGATACGAACTCGAGGGTGGCACCGAAGTCTTTATATTTCTCTGCGATCCACTCGAGGAACGATTCTTGGGTCACCACATCCATTTCTTGACCTGTTTGCCTGTCCATGAACTGGTCACGATTCGAAGCCTCTTCCTGCTTTGTGGTGTGTAGAATGATCTGAGTTCCATTGCTGTCCTTTAGGGTCCAACGGTTGATCTCGAGATTTTCGAAGACAATTAGTGTTTCGACTGCACCCAATTCGAGGGCTTTTAGAGTATCATCGACACCATAGCAGACTCGTCCAGTATCTTGGCTGATCTCCTCGAAGTACTTGCCAATAAGCTTCTTCTCCTGAATAAATTTGACATTGCCGAGAGTCTCCGAAGCCAGTTCAATGGCTTGGTTGAAACCATTTTCACCACCATACGACACATCGACGACCTTGATAACCTTTGTTTGGAGTCGGTTGTCAAACATATCAGATGCATTCAGGTCATTCTTGAAATCTGCCGAGCCAGCAAGAACGATACCACCAACGTTAACCTTGTCAGCAGTGATGAAGTTTTGGACTGCCAACTCAGCAACCTTCCGAACGTAGTTGTGGCGTTTCTCGTCACGTAGACGCGAGAAACGAAGAGCAGATTGCCCACCACGGCCGTGCTTCTTTGGGAGATCGACAGAGAATTTGTGGATAACGTCGCGTGTGTTTCCGCTCAGAGTGCCAAAGAGAGTTCCGTTACCATCCATAATAATGAATCCAAACTTCTGATCCGACTCCAGAAGTTCAGCCAGAGCCTCAGTGTGAAACTTATTGTCACAGAGGTATAGGGATGTATTGATCGGCTTGAACGGCTCGAAGTCGATGTTGACCCTTCTTTCCTTGCCCTCCGACGTCAAGATTTCACCACAGTAGACGACCAAGCCATTCGGGGGGACCTTATTGTACAACTTCAGCCGCTGCTGGGTGGAAGTGATGGCGGATAAGACCGACTGGCGATTGACGCGGGACTTGATGTTCGATGCAGTGCCCTGTGAAAAAAGAGTCAGAAAGCGGTTATGGCCATCGGAGGCTTTGAGTCAGAACATACGTATTCTTCAGCCAACATCTTGGCAGCGCGGGAGACCTGGTCCTTGGGTGCTGGAGGAAGTTTTAGCTTTCGTTTCATACGGCACCGCGATTACTCACGAATAATCAACGATATCATGGATGTTCCATTTCCCCTTGCCGCCTCCAAACGCTTGATCAACTTTTTCACCTTCCATATCTCGATATTCTTCTCGGCCTCATTCGCTTGGGCGTCACTCATCTTGGCGGCTGGAGGCGCTTCACGATGTTGATAGTTGAGGTGCCGGTGCCGTTCTGCGATACAAGCTCAACTCTGCAGAACAAACAAAGCCAAGTTGTACCTGTTTTCTTTGTATCTGGGAGGTGACGTTGGGTTTGGGATTGTGGGTGAAGGGGATCCGAGCCGACAGGCTTTTAGCGTTGCTAGGGCACGTGCATGTCCTGAAAATAGTGGGGTGGGGGTTCGGTAATAAGGCGGACAGCAAGCGGACAGCAAACTTCTCTAATAAACTCCTCGGTAGCAGGTCGACATATAGTACTCCGTTGACATTCACTTCACTTAGACAAGTCTTATTGTCTACCTACAGCTACAAGGTTACTACAAGTCTGGAGACTCAAGGTGCAAAGTATGCATTTTAAATGACCACCGTGTCTAAGCCTCGTGGTCTCTACAAGTTATATGTTCTTTCCGGGAACCTTTACAGAGTCAAAGGCTGTAAGACAGTGCCGAGCCTCTAACCCCATGTTGTAGCTGGTAGCCAAGTGGCTAATGATCGATTTAAATGATAATAGTACTTTGTGACCTAATGTTATTATCCATTCGTTTCCTGGAGGTTGCATGCTCGGTAACCTTTATGCTGTTTTTGGCACTTGGCAACGGTATGGTTCTAGTAAAACTACACTGTTACTGAAAAAGTTGCACGATATATTGTCCGTGGACAAGCATGCAAGCGCCAGTCTCTTCCGCTCCGAGAACGATATTGTACTCTACAACTGTAATACTTCAAGGTCTAGGCCTAGCTACAGCGTGCTTCTTACACGTAGCTATAGCAATAGAATCCTACAGCACCGCAGACAGGGTCTTTGCAAATATTACCGACGGATAAGTTACAAACAAGATTCCGGCCGCCCATCTCCTTTTGGGGGTAATTACCTAACAAGTGAACAAAGTATACCCAAAGAACATTTTGATCAGACTAAAAGTATCCGTCAGTTCTTTTTCCAGGAAGCGCTCACAATCTAGTGAATGGAGCCGGATCAAATTGCTATTTGTTGAGAGTCTCCCATGCAGCTATTCCTAATCTTAACTAAAGAGAGCTGAGAGTTATTACATTTTTACCTCGATATTTTTAAGTTACAACCACTCAAGCTAGTACTACAAGTAAGATCCGGAAATATAAATTTGGCAAGCTAAAGTCGTGTGTGATCTGCAAAGTTAAAAGCCTGCTTCTAATCCTTGCTCTCTATTACCGCCCTTCCTCCTCTTCAAAGGCCCCTATATCGCCATCTTCCACCACCGTCATCGAGTTCCTCCGGCCTACTCAAACCAGTTGCACAGTAAAAGCATTGCCTATTCGAAGTTTCCTTCGAGCAGAAATCTGCGGTCTGTAAAATCGGGTCAGTGTTTGGACACTTCCTGGGATTTAGGATTTTATTAGAGCGAGCGAGCCCACAGATCCTAGTCTCTCCCATACCGTTGCCGTGGCCGCAAGTATGCATTATGTGCACTATCTTACACATTATG
This sequence comes from Venustampulla echinocandica, assembly GCF_003357145.1. Lineage (NCBI taxonomy): Eukaryota > Fungi > Ascomycota > Leotiomycetes > Helotiales > Pleuroascaceae > Venustampulla > Venustampulla echinocandica. Next base: position 227,935 of record NW_022474210.1, read on the forward strand.
ATTATATTTATTTTGCTGTATTTAGCAGGTGTACTGTTGAAACTGATACTCTAGAAACAAAATCGGTTGTGTAGAGCAAAGGAAGGATTTCTGGAGAAGAATTTGGCTGTGGCAACGGGCTATAGCCAAGCTTATATAGTTTTCATTGCAAGCTATACATACGCCAAATCAATAGAGTTGTTGGAAGTTCCTTTCGAGCCGGACTCTAGGCCTTGTTGGACAAAGGCATTGTTCGGACTCTTTGTAGTAGTGCATGCCCCTACGCTTTATCCTCTTCTGTATGCTTCGTCTTCACATCTCATATTTTCTTTATTGCTCAAGGCGTATTTACAATTCCTTTCGTTCTTTTCCCAGCTTAGTCGTGTATAATGTATTGTTAATTATGAGCAGACCCTTTTCTCCTTCGATCTCTAGTCGATATAATCAAAGCGGAATACGACCACGTTCTTTGAGTAATAATAGATTCCCAGTTCAGCCTAAGCTTCTAACAAAGGGACGTAACTCTAGAGCTGAATAGAAGTTGCTCACAAGGGTTAATGAATGAGAGCATGGGCCAACAAATGCTCTAATAGACGCCCAAAACCCACCCCAGGCTTAGCATAGGCATTTGGTGATAGTATTCTCCAACTAGAGGAGGGATACCGTGAAGCAATTGTTTGACCTTGCACTGCCTATGCCCGTTATGCACCAAAGCAAACAGTTAAAAGTGTCCTCGGTACCTACTGCAAGGCTTGCTTGCTACGAGACCAACTGACCGCCTGCTAAAAGTGAAGTGGCAGTTCAGCGCCTCGCCTCGACTACCTATATACCCAAATAAGCGGTTTTCCTTTAACGATAAGATATTCCTCGCCCGTGGCCTACTTGTAGACATGGGTGATAGATCTTCGGAAGCATTAGTCTGGTGACTGATCGGATGGGGGTTAGCCCCACCTGAAATGAAGTTATATCCTGGCACCAGCGACAGCTCGTAACCGGGGCTCCTGCCTGTCTGTAAAAGGGACTTGAGTTTCAAAGTTACGAGCGAGTCCCTCTGGCTTAGAGCCGCCCTTTTGGGGGTTTAGAATAATGGGGTGTCCTAGGGGGCCAAGCATCTTTTTTTATATCTTTTTGTAATATATCTTTTCTATTCGGGCTATAGAAGCGGGGAGAAGCGAAGTCGGTGAGAAAAGGCAGATTCAAGTGTAAGCAAAATGCACCTTGCCACAACAATGAAAAGAGACGGTACGTTCAAAACTCATTGCCCCAAGGCCTATTGTCTCTAAATCAAACAAGTGGCGCAAGCGCTTACTCTCGAAGCTTCGGCGGTGTGAACTAAAGAAGCTGTGCAAGCAACGCCAGCACGGAATCTGGTTAACTCTTGACATTAAACATAAGAGTTCTGTATTCTTTGGTTCTGGAACCACAAAACAAATTTAATCATGCAAGATGTGTTATTGATTGTTTTGGAGGGATGAAGTGGCAAAGTAGTGCTCCACGACACGCTATCTGAACGAGCTCGAAACTTCGAGTAATGAGACGCTGATATAGAAAACCGAAACTGAGTTTGAAAATAGTCTTAAAAGGGCCTCTCCATTGGAGAGGTGAGACGCTGCTGGACATGCCCGTTTTGGGTTACGGAGCATTAAAGACATCGAATAAGCTATACAGCTTAGTCCATGGTTCACTGTATGCATAGACTTCTCTAAAAAGGATTAAAACCAGTATTAGAATACCGTTTCATATTGTACTTAGTGACAATTGTTAACTAAGATGTTTGTATTGTAAAGCTTGCATGTATATGGTCTTGTGAGAGAGCTCATACGAGGTACTCAAATCGACGCTTTTCTCCAAATTATCACTTCGAATAGTCTGTATGCTAATAATGGAATATTAGCTTCGATAGAGACCAGAGCTCTTGCTAATTCGGGAAAGCCGTTTTTGGGTCTTCGACGCATGACGGTGGGCAGAACGTCGGAAGGAAAAACTTCATTAGCATTTGCTTCTAAAGGTCAATTCAACATGTTAGCATGTGATTCAAGCTATCTTGATTCCGACTCTCTGTGTTGGCGCAGCAAGAGGGTCACCCATGATACTCCACTGTCGTCGATGTTCAGATTCTAGTGAGCTGGGTTGCCTCGAGGTTACAAGCATATAAGGTGGCTATTATGCTTTTGGGGATGTAGCCGCCCAAGTACTTGTGACTTTAAGAAGTTTTGTTTCGTGTCCTGTACGTACTAAAGTATCTATTTCACAGGGCAACGATTAATGAATTAGTCTTTAGAAATGAGATATTTATCCCCTCACATCGTCTGGGATTGCGGTGCCCGGAGTATTGACGGTAGAATTATTATCCACGATATAGAAGTATGTCGCAGCAGTAGGGGCCTAAAGGCACGTCCAAAATTGAAGCCTATAGTTTCTCAATAAATTAGGGAGATTTCTACCACTCTTGATGTAGGTCGTAAGGAACATGGTAGGTCGTAAGATCTCAAAAGGCAAGATGCTGGTAATCGTGGCCGGCGTTTGCTTACTAATAGAATTAGTCCACTCTGCTGGTTGTAACCGTCATACCAGCGAACGAGCTCCATGGACTGTGTACCTATGGAGTGAAAACAACTCAAACAATTTCAACACAAAATCAAAATGTCTTCTTCACTGCCAATGCTAGTGGCAGAAACGATCCAAACCGCCTCTATAAAACGCAACCCATCACCCTCCCACGACATCAATCCCTCCACCTCCGCATCTCAAAAACAGCCCGTGCGATTCTCCAACCAGGGCCTATCATCCGAGTCCTCCCTCGACAAGTGTGCATATGACGACGAGGGAATCGATGACGAAGAAGATGAGGAGGATGAGGAAATCCCGTACAGCGTGCTACGACCAACGCCGCGGCGGGCAAGCTTTGGTCCGCTGCCGGATTTGAGGTTCGAGCAGAGCTATTTGGCTAGCATTGCCAAGGCAGATACGAAGTGGAAGGTGGCATTTATTACAATTAGAGATCAGGTATGTCGGTTGGAGCCCATTTTCAAGCTGTATATATGCTAATGGGCGGACAATGTAGGTCTTTCTCCCTTTATTTCAAGGAATGATTTGGAACCTTACCCTGCATGGATGGAGATATTGGAACCGGAGCGCTCAGCTGAGTGGAGAGGGTGTGGGAGCTAGGGTGAGGAGGTGGTGGTACAGAACGAATAATTGGAAGCTGCCGTCCTTTGCGAGGGACTTTAGGAGGGATACGAAGCTGTCGGCGGAGGTAGGAGATGTGAGTTGGACCCGCTCAGGGCAGGTGCCTGGCTTTACTGATATTATGTAGTATTACAAATATCAGAATATGGGCGGTGATTAGAGGTACTAGTATAAGTAGATATGGTAGGCGTTTTCAGCGAGACTGGTAGGGCTGCATGGGCGGCGTTTAGGGCATATACATTCAGATTACTTTAATGATTCATTGGGCATTGTGCATATATGGCTTAGTATCTATACTCCATATTGCGGTGCTCAAAATAGGCTCTATGCCGATGACAACGGCGTTTGATCATGCCTAAGCCATATTTGTACCAAATAATGTACTGCAAACTGTCCCGCTGAACGCGCTTTCTATTCCATGCTATATTACAATTCAACTGCCCCTGCTTTCCAGATATTCGATTGAAATTCGATGGTTGCCGGAGTTGAAGAGCCCCTTTAACCGACATTTATCGAAGGAGTGAAAGCTGGAGGCTTTTCTGGACTCCCGCGGAAGGCTAATGGCGACCTGGGAGATAAAGGGGCTTGAGGCGCTCTAGGAGACTTTGGTTGGATGTCGATAGGCTTGGTAGCATCTTCAGATACAGATGGTGCTTTTGCTAAATTGTTCGTCGAAGACAACTCTGATGGTTGGGCCGGACTGGGGGCTTTTGAAGACCTATCTTTCTCCGGGGATACATGAAGTTTGATAAATGTTTTCTTTTCTGGGGTCGGCGTCTTGACCGGGAGTTTGGCCAGAAGCCCATTCCCATGAGCTTCCTTTATCCCACCCTCCATTTCGTCATCATCATCAGAGAGCTCGTCCTGGCCATCGGCATCACTTGCAAACGAGATATTGTCTTCCTCGTCTTCATCATCACCATAATCGTGCTCGCTCGCGTCATCCTCGTCCTCACTAGTCATTTCGTCGACATTGTTATATCCTTCAATGTGGCGGCCCCCTTTTGGTTTCCGGTCGTTGGCAACGGCCGCCGCTCTCCGAGGTCGTCCATTGACATCGTCCTCATCTTCAAAATAATCATTAGCGCCATCAGCTCCTGCAGTGGCCGTGGTGCCGCTTAGAACAGTTTCCCCATAAGTACCACCCTGTCGAGCCTTTACCTGGCGACCACTTTGGGTAACTGTGGGGACACCAAGGCCTTCAGAGGGAGTGTGAGTACCGGTATTACGGGTTGACCGGCGGCTTGTAGTTGCGTCGGTGGACTCCTCGTCTTCCTCGTCAGAGTAGGTATACTTGATCCGCTTCCCCCGTGTTCGGCCCTCATACAACGAAAAGCCAGGCTCTGGGCGCTTGAATTGTTGTTTGCGAGTTTGTCGGTATTCCCGTCGCTTGCGTTTCTAGGATAGAGGTTTAGTATTTCGTACAAAATATATCATCTACAACAACATACCTCTTCTGTTGCCTCGAATCGTGGGATTGCAGCCATCATTTTGGAACTCAAAAGACGTGCCTTTTGGCCACCGTCTTCATTTGCCAACTTCTCTGCCTACATACACCAAGTCAGCAATTTGCCAGAAAGAAATCGCGGTGATAATCAAAGGTTTGCGGCAGGGGATTCAAAACGTTGCCTGCCAGGAGAAGTCCGACTAGCACATCAATAGATTTATCACAAATGCTTACCAGTTGTTTCAGTTCGTTTATATCACCTGCAACACTCCACCAAGTCCGCTCGCCGCTAATGTGACAGCTCTCCCTATATACCCTGAAATGCGTATCATCAAGGCCCTCAATCAGATAGTACCGCCGTCGAGACCCATCTGAGCCCCATGGCTGTACAGATAATGGTTGATTGAGATCGTCCTCATGCCGGCTCTGTTTGTAGGAAGCGTTGATTATACCCTTGATGGCATCGGATGACGAGAGGGACCATAAAATAAGTGTACGTAGGAGGGTGAGCTGGTGGCGAAGTCAGTATTGTAGGCAGTAGTTCGGATATTAATAAAATCAAAATAATAGCGTGGTGCTTGTAAAGCGGGAGTCAAGAAATTTGAGGGATTTTGGGCGCATGAATCCTTGGTCTAGCGCATATATCCTAGAAGGGCAAGGAAGAAATGCCTATGCCTTGTTTTGGAAAGTATATAACGATTTGGAGGATACCGAATATTGTATAGTTTGATCCCAAAATAGTAGGAAATTGAACACTCACCCGTTGAGTTGGCGACATTGAAGCAAAAGTGGCGCCTCCTGATAGCGGGTTCTTGCTCTCCCAGTCCTTCGCCCATTGTGATTTATGTGTCGCTATAGCTTCCTCCAATGCACGATTATAATGTCCGGCTCTGGAAGAGATGCAATGTTAGCTTTAGAGACTCTGCGACGGAGCATGGAGTTGCAGCGTCATACTTAACATCCTGCTTTCGATTGAGCAGCAACCCCAATAATGCGCAAAGGAAATGCTCTCCATGTTCTCCCGGGACCGTATCTACCACATCGCGTTCGAGTTCTTGGGGGCCGAAATGTGCAAGTGATTTTGGGAAAGCTTCCGTGAAGCGCGAGCGGAACATGATGATGAACTGCGATTTGCGCGTCAGTAACCGTAAAAGCACACAACCACGCGTTTTATACGCGTTAAGCCACCTAGAAAGTATACATGTCGGGGGTACATACTGCGATATCTGGGTTATCTGCGAGAACATATTCATGCGGTGGTGAAGGGGCACGTTTTGGTCGGGGTGGTGAAGGTGAACGCGAAGGTGAAGCCTCGATAGTGGGCTTTGCTGAAGGGCGCGGGGCTTTGGAAAAGAATTTGAGTATCCCATCCTTCTTAGTCAATTGAAGATCAGTCTCATCCTCCGATGGGACGGACGATAATTCGGAAGAGTCGTCTGACATCATGTTTGGCGGCGTGGTTGTTGTTGTGGTTGTGGGGAAGTTGCAAGTAGTGTGGAGGAAACGTGAAGTCAGGATGAGCTCTAGCATTTGCCGACAAAGCGCGGTGACGGGGTTGGTTGGGTCATTGGTCTAAGGGCAAGGCAGTTTGGTCACGCACAGCACATGGAAGGGTTGGTTCAGGAAGTGGATATGCGACATTCCAGTTGAATCCGAAATAAGGTAGAGTCGAGGGCCGTTCTATAGAGTACAACAATAGTTTGTCCGTGTCAATGTCATGAACTTGCCCCGCAACCCAACGCCATCCACGCCACTTCCATTTCGCCTCCCATCCTAGAGATGAATCGCCTTGTCGACATACATATTATCCAACTCCACCCACTCTAAACCTTCCTTCGTCCCCGGTATTGAAGTGTTGATCCAAGCTACTCGCGGCAGCCGTGTGAGGCGATGGAACTGAGAACCGTCGACAAGCTAACAGACCACCACCATGTTTGTCCATGACCAAAAGAGAAATCAATCCTCGAGTTCTGAATAGACATCTTGAGGCGGTATTCGCGTATGCTGATGCCGGGATAGTAGCAGTATGTACCTTATATATTGATCTGCCGCCTAGCCGCGAAATAGTCGACTCGCTTATCATGTTGAACATCCCAACACTTGCTTTGATGCAATTGAATCTATTGATGATTTCGGGAAATACAGCAGAACTACTACCAACACCACCAGAAGAATGCGCTCCACGGCTCAACAGCTCAGTGGCAAAATCATGAGTGGATTGCAAGGACACAAGTTACTCGTCGTGAGTGAAACCCTTTATAACGGGGCTCCATCCATTCCAAGTAGCAGAACAGAGATTCCAGCAAGTGATAAATGAGACGTCGCAAATTTGGTCGAGGGAAGCCAAACTTGGGGGTTGGTAGGTGGCCTGCAAACTCGGCAGCCGCAGAGAGCTCCAGAGCGAGCGTCAACCTTCACCCGGCGCGTGCGACACACTAATATATCGCAAATCCGCACAACAAATTGACATCGCCACGTTAACTATTCTGACAATGGATTTTTGACGCGCTTGTCGCTAAGTGGCAAGTATCCGTAGATCAGCCCTTAGATTGGCATAGGGATGCACAACGACTTCGTTGACGATCGCTATTATATAGCACGACAAGAGGGGCTGAACAAAGAGACATGAAATGAAGATATACTTGGTTTGGTCTGCGATAAGTGGATGTGAGCTGAAAGCAGGAGTTGATCGGCTTGAGCTTATTCAGGGTCATGAGCGCGCTCAGTAGCATATTGTAGAGACGGTTAAGTAGAAAAACGGAGGAAACGGAGGAAACAGTAGCAATCCTACCATGGGAATCCGTTCTTTGAGTCGAGCATGGCGGTTTCGAGAGTGCATTGCTCGACTTGACCTTCAGGCGGTGCTGGGCAACTTCGCAAGTCGTTGATGAAGTAGCGGAGGCGCAGACGCGCTAAAAGCCCAGGCCGACGGTCTTGGAGCCTTGAAGCCTTAACGCCTTACAGTAGAAGCCTTAACGCCTTACAGTAAAAGCCTTACACGTCAGGTTCCTTAGCGAGGGTTTTTGGTGGGCGCATCACGTGAGGCGGCTTTAGGGCACCCACAAACGAATTATCGCGAATTTTGGAACTTTTACCGACGACTTGAGCGAAGCCGAATTCCATCCTCCTCCCATCCCCCATCATTACTTTTTCGGCATCACAGTCAAGGAAGGACGATGGGTCGCGTCATTAGAAATCAGAGGAAGGGCCGCGGCTCTATCTTCACCGCAAATACTCGACTGAACAAGGCGCCTGCGCAATTCAGAACTCTCGATTACGCTGAGCGTCATGGCTATCTTCGCGGCGTCGTCAAGGACATCATCCACGACCCAGGACGAGGAGCACCACTAGCAAAGGTCGTCTTCCGTGACCCATACCGATTCAGACTTCACACCGAGACCTTCATTGCCAACGAGGGAATGTACACTGGCCAATTCATCTATGCCGGCAAGCACGCCAACCTGACCGTCGGAAACGTTCTCCCTCTCGGCTCCGTCCCTGAAGGAACTGTTATCTCAAACGTGGAGGAGAAGCCAGGAGACCGTGGAACTCTCGGTCGCACATCCGGCAACTACGTGACTGTCATCGGACACAACCCTGATGAGGGCAAGACCCGTGTCAAGCTCCCATCTGGCTCAAAGAAGGTCATCAGCAGCAATGCCCGAGGCATGATCGGTATTGTCGCTGGTGGTGGAAGAACTGACAAGCCCCTGTTGAGTATGTGGTACCCTTATTTTTTGGGCTAGGATTCAGCTGCTAATAATATTCACAGAGGCATCCCGTGCTAAGCATAAGTTCGCCGTCAAGCGTAACTCATGGCCCAAGACTCGTGGTGTTGCTATGAATCCCGTCGACCATCCTCACGGTGTATGTGATTCCGATTCCAATATGCAGGATGCAAGATTGCTAATAAACAACAGGGTGGTAACCATCAACATATTGGTAAGGCTTCCACGATCTCGAGATACGCTACACAAGGTCAAAAGGCGGGTCTCATTGCTGCTCGGAGAACTGGTCTGTTACGTGGTACCCAAAAGACCAAGGACTAGAGGGTCGTGGGGAGTTTTTCTTTGCTTGGGAAATGCTGGCTGCGCATTTTATGTACCTCTCGGAAAGCATAGCGAGAATGAACAAACTGCGTTGGGCAAATCTGCTCTAGTTTCCTCGTTAATTGAATGAATCGAAGGACGATCATAGCCCGGCGTGAACGTACGCGAATGTCCTATTAACTGAATAGAAAGCCCTGCAGCATCCAAATCGAGTAAAAGATACTCCCTAAGGACCTAGGTACCCACCTTGAGGTAATCCTGGAGCGGAAAATATCTACCAAACTAATCGTATTAAGCACAACCTGTAAAAACAATAAGATCAAATTCAAGAAGACTTCAGATTAGATTCTGCTATCGAAGCTTTGCACTTGGCCGAACTAGGTGCTGTAATTTGGGCCCTGCCGGCCCCTGGGACGGGCGACCTGACCCGGGGGGGAAACACAGCCCCTCCAAAAAGGAACCCCGCCAGAACATAACAAGATCTTACTCCTTCAACCAACACAAACCCACCATCCATCCTCACCCCAAAACAATCAACATGTCTGGAACCAAGGAATACGCCCTCCTCTGCCTAGAGAATCCCCTGCTTGGTATGTATAACCTATTTGGTGCTTGAATTCTGATTTCCGCGTTTTTCTTCATGTGCGAAGTTAAAGCGGTCAGCTTTGTGGAACCCCATTCTCCAGGGCCAACTTTGCTATCAGTTGAATGAATTCTTAGGCCATGCTAATTATTTTGACCTACAGATATCCAAGCTGTGGGTGACGATGCACTCTTGGCAAAATACGGCCTCAAGCCCAACGATGCAATCCTCAGCGAGGAAAAGCACCTCCCTATCTACGAAGACCTCCTGAACAACTACAACGCAAAGTTGATTGCTGGCGGAGGAGCACAGAACACCGCCCGCGGCGCGCAATATATGCTCCCACCAAACTCCGTTGTCTATCTCGGCGGTGTTGGTGACGACAAGTACGCCGCTATCTTACACGATGCCGTGAAGCAAGCCGGCCTTCGTGTCGAGTACCGTGTGGACCCAAAGCACCCCACTGGCCGCTGCGGTGTGGTCATCACAGGCCACAATCGCTCTATGGCCACCGATTTGGGTGCTGCTAACCACTACGATCTGGACCACTTGAAGAAGCCCGAGGTGTGGAAGCTCGTTGAGAACGCTACACATTACTTCGTCGGCGGTTACCATCTCACGGTCTGCCCACCAGCCATCATGGCTCTGGCTGAAGAAGCTGCGAAGAACAACAAAGTATTCGTTCTCTCCCTCTCCGCACCATTCATTGCCCAGTTCTTCAAGGACCAACTGGATGCCACAGCCCCTTACTGGGATTACGTTGTCGGGAACGAGACCGAGGCGCTCGCGTATGCTGAGAGCCATGGTTTGGAGACCAAGGATATCAAGGAGATTGCTAAGCATTTGGCCGCGCTGCCAAAGGCCAATACTAAGAGGGAGAGAGTTGCTGTTATCACTCAAGGCACCCTACCTACAATTGTTGCTGTTAATGGTGGTGATGTCAATGAGTATCCAATTCATGCGATTGACAAGAATGAGATCAACGATACCACAGGCGCTGGTGATGCGTTTGCCGCTGGTTTCGTTGCCGGCCTTGTTGCCGGCGAGCCTCTGGCACGATGCGTTGACCAGGGACAATGGCTGGCAAAGCTTAGCATTAAGGAGTTGGGCCCCTCGTAAGTCACTATTTTCCAAATCTTGGGCTATCACAAGCATGTCTCTTTGGAGTCCATCCATTATTTTCATTCATCCTCTACGTACAATTTGGAAGCATGCCCTTTGAGAATCAACTGACGCGGTAACTTTGCAGATTCCCATTCCCCAAGCAGACTTATAAGCCTGCCAGCCAGTAAAATATAATCTGTTCTTTTGCATCGAGATTTTGTAGATGGCGTTCGGAAAGGTTTCAACAACGGGAGCGTCTACAATCTGATGATGTGGCGCATATGAAGAGATGACCATTAACGATCCTCCACGATCAGGCATAGAATAGTTTAGCGTTAGTAAACACGAAAAGCCTTGCCCAGCGAGTCTGTGCTGTGATGATCGAATGTCAGAAATGACTGAGACGATTAGTGGTGGCCGTGTCATTCCGCACACCCGATGGAGGATGCGCCGATTGTAGTTTAGCCTTCGAAAACCAGACGGCTTTTCGGGATAACAATATATGCCTAGGTAATATTCATTGGTTTTCCATGAATCGAAACTTAAGCCCTCAGCCGCCTTGTCCACCGGGCGGGCTTGAACGATATCCCCAGCGAGGCTGAGTCTGGTTATCATTGTACTTCCCGAGCAGGGAGCTTTGTAACATGAACCGCGTATCAAAGTCAGTCCCGCCTGGATAGAGAGTACTGTTGTTGCCATTAGCAGTAGGCGCTACACCTCTCTGTCCACTTTTGATACGTTGATGTGCTGGGGTTGTGTTTCCAAATATGTTGCTTGAATCTGAAAACTGAGAGGACATGGATAACGGTCTGAATTGCTGCGTGAGAGATTCCTGTAGTAGTTGATTGACGGCTTGTGAAGTTGGATTCGAAGTGGGTCGTGGGCTGTTTTCTCCCCAGGAATTCCTCGATGATCCACTATATCCAGTCATTTGGTCAAGAGAAGCGGCAGCAGCCACTTGTTGCTGACGAGTAGAAAGCGGAAATGGTGAGAGCTGACGTCTAGTGCCGGGGCGATTGGGGCTAGTTGGCTGAAGTTCATTGGGCTGTGGTGTGAAGGCCGAGTTCCATATGCCTGGTAGGCTGGGAAGCATTTTCGGGGTGACTTGGTGAGGAGACCGGAGACCGCTCGAACCAACAGGTGCAAACACCTCATTCGCAGTAAGGCTATGCATACCGTAAGACGTTTCGTCACTCCCATCCAGTTTACTACCATAAGACTCAACAAGGTTGTCCACCATTCGATGCATGTCTGTGTCGATACTGTTTCGTAGCTCAGGGGTTTCAGGTCGGCTGCTTTTGACCGACTCATGGGCCATGGTGGTGTCTATGATTGTGCTGGAGGCCTTCATTGGACTTTCGAGGGAAGATACTGGTCCCTTAGCGCTAACTGGACTGGCGATACCAGAAGCGGGCAAAGCCTGATCGGTGTATACGAAGGCCCTATCCCTTAGAACGATTGGGTACTTTGGGTCTCCTTGGAGGACGAGGCCACAGAGCAGTATATCTCGCACACGAGCTAGCATTTCGACATCAGGGCTCTGTCGTTTAATGCCAGTATCGGTCATGCTTGGCTTCAGGCTACCGCTATCATTGGCGGCATAAACGTTGCAGGCGTGTGGGAGTTGAGGGTCTCGAAGAGGCTTGAACCCCACAGTAGACTCGTCCTCTTCCAGCAAGTAGTTGATTGAAGGTAGAGACTCGGCAGGAAATAGGTTAGCAAGCCGTGTTAGCACGTCAGCATATATCTTCCACATCTCCCTACTATGCATACTCAGCGGGCCAATTTTCAAATTAGCCACGATGAAGTCGACCTGGGAGACAAGCCAGACGCTGTATTGACGGAGGGCTGGAAGAACTCTACGCGTAACGGCTGTGATATTCCCCTGGGACTGGTTTGGGAGCGGTTCATGTTGCGGAAGACTCCCGGCAGCTGCTGTGTCTTCTAGTTCTGGTTTCAGTACTTGTAGAAGCATGGATAACATGCGGATGTTGAAGGCCAGACAGAAATAAAATGACCGAATATCCGCTTCAGAAGGACCCTCCTTCGATTCTGTTTCTTGGTTAGATGGCTATGCAACAATCGGATATTATTACTCGCCTTCAATCTTTTGGCCGGAAAAGGACCCTGCGGCAATACTTGTAAGGACTAATTTCTCATGGGTCGCATCAAACGACTGTTCTTTCAACAACCTAGCTAGCCGTGAAATAACTTCGTTTTCGAGTTCTTCGTGCGTAGAAAAATCAACACCCTCGTAGAACTTGGCTTGGAGCAAAACAAACCACCAAACTAGAGTGCTCAAACTGTCAGTCTTTGGTTGCGGGCGCTTTTTCTCCCAAGCCGAGGTGATTTTCTTGAACTCGAGCTCGAGGTTTCCCTTTGCCAGTTTATGCGGCTCGTCGACAGCAAGAGCTCGATAAAGTTGGTAGACCGCATCCAGGTGATCTCCGTCTGCAAGAGCAATTACTGCCATCTGATTATGCGCACTTCCATCCGTTGGAACTAGGGCATCAGCCAGTTCATAAAATCCCAACGCCGGTTCCCAGCTCCGATCCTTGGTTCGCAGGGTGTTACGGTATCGGGAAAGATCGCCCAGGCGGAGAAGTGTAGCATGGCATGACATATCAATGAGGTGCTCCACCTCGGGGGAGACCGTAACACGCTCATCGACGGAGAGCGGATCAAGATGAAGTCGATGCGCAATCTGGCGAAGCTTTCTCATACCCGCAAAGTGAGATGCCAGGCGCTGGATGTAGCCCCTATAAAAGAACTGGCTTGTCTTAATAAAGTCGACATAACGTTTCTCCACTTTGCGCCTCTCAACGATATGTTTCTTCTGCTCCTTTTGGCGGAAATGATCGACAACCTTCCGGTAGCGCTGGTTGATGTTGATATGCGCATCCCAAAGGCGCCCCTCCACCCCTGCCCGATGGGCATATTCAAAGTCGAGGAAGATAGCTGCTTCACAGGTTATGCGAAGCCTCTCCAAGTCAGCTTCTGGAAACCACCTGGGTACGAGGGGTGCTCACTGGTTAATCAAGTGGTCAACATCGTCAAAGCGAGCGGTTTTGCCCTTCAAGAGCAATTGGAGGTCCTTCTCGATTTCAAGCGCGCTCCTGCCCAAGCCATCAGCTGTCTCTTCTCTGTTGCGAACAAATAACCCTGGGGGAGAGGCAACTCACGTCCAATTCTGCGCAGCCGTTGTAGCCATTTCGAAGGTTGTCTGTGAACGGAGATTGTTTGGGGCCCCACGGCCGGCTTGCCAACTAGATCTGCGCGTCGAAATCCGCAAATCGTGGATGGTAGATGCGATCCATAGATGTGGTCAGGTCTATTTGTAAATAAAAAGTGAATACCAACCAGGTACTGGCTCCACAGAGATGGCTAGGCAATGGCGACGGGAAGGGGGCTCAACAAAGCTTGCCCTAACGAGAAGTGAGGAATACGGCCCCTATAGGTCGCAAGGGTCCTTTAGAAGTCGGCGTGGAATGTCTTTGCAGCCTCATGTTCTCTTCTCTTCTGATGTTTCGGCAGCGGGCAGCCGTGAAGTGAAGTGACGAATTCAACCTCTGTCGTTTATCGTTTATCGCCTACGACCCAATTCCCCCATGTTCCTGCGGCCAGTCGGCAACCCCTGTGCGATCACGCTCAGCACAGACCGACAAGGCTGAAGTGCCGGCGCATTGCTGTTCGCGGCCCCGAACTTCCCCACACAAGGCTTTCTTCTGTTTTGCTAAACATCATCTACCAATCTATTTGCCATCTACTGTTCGTTCATCATAGTTGTTGGCTCAACGACCTATTCCCCTCCCTCCAATCTAGCAGCATATTCTATTAAGGTGTCTGCTCTAACACACGGCTAGTTCTCAGGCGCTTCGAAAACGAAGAGAAATCGAGAGAGGGCAGAGCGGTGACGAAGGGCAGCACATCAAAGTAATTCCCCCGGGTGTTGGCTCTTCAAAATATGGCTAAGCGCTCACGCGAAGATTTTGAACCGCTTTCAGAGTCCGAGATCTTGACGGACGCTGCCGCAGCCTCCGTTGTTCATTTCTCATCCCGAGTTCCCTCCTCGAAAGTTCTCCAACTTGACCCTGATAGCAGCGGTGAACCTCGGCCAGCCAATGAAATGAGATGCTCGCTCCCTCCACACAGAGAGATTCTTTCTTTCCCATCTTTCGAAGCCTATGAGGTTCACTACAATCAGACACACATGAACCGGTGTCTAGAGTGCAGAAAGAATTTCCCAACTGAGCATTTCTTGAATTTACATATCGAGGAGAACCACGATGCATTGGTGTCTGTCAGGAGGGAGAGAGGGGAGCAGACTGTGAGTTTCCTTTTCCCTTTTCCTTCGCGCGTCTCTAACATCTTAAGTATTCCTGTCTCGTCGAGGATTGCGATCGAAAGTGCTCCACTGCACAAAAAAGACGTATGCATTTAATCGACAAGCACCTTTTCCCAAAAGACTACGACTTTTACGTAATAAACGACGGCATAGATAATCGAAGTTCAATGTTACGATCGGGGAGACATCGCCGACGCAGCTCCGCAGCTCAACACAGCGCGGAGATTCAAGAGAGGACTAACCGCCGTAATTCAAGACTACAGACTATAAGCAGCACGGAGAACAAGGATAAGAACGATGAAAGTGGGAAGGAAAACCGGGAGATTGGTGGAACGAGCCCGGCTACTTCGCCTTCAATGGGAGATGCGGATATAGAAAGCCTCACTGGCGCGATGTCGTCTCTTAAATTTGTGCCCCCCAGTGTCAGGTTCGGTCGGGGTCGTGGTCGAGGCAGAGGTGGGTTTAGCAGAACCTAAGGGTGATGATTTATGACGGTAAATATGCCACTTATGAAAATAACGATTGACGGGAAAATCTTCATGAATTGCAATGTCAGCGCATATCAATGCCATTCATCATTGGGTATCTGTATCCAACGCGTTCCTCTAAATAACCCCGGACTCCAAACTCCACAGTCGTGTACAATTCTCATATCAGTCATGAACGGCCTAGAATATTCCCATGCGGGTTCCCCATCCATCTCCCTTAGGATTGATGACAATCTGGTATGGGAACGGATTTGCCTCGCTGGTGGTGATCGGGGGGATGTGATCCTTCTCTCTGTTGACAGTGGTCACAATCTTCATTGCGGCTTTCAACAGCATGGCTTCCATAGCGCTTCGGACCTTGGCCCGTTCTATAATCCCTCAGGTAAGTATGCACTCTTTCAAAATGATGCGCGGGGTAACACACCGTTTTCTGTGCGCGGAGTTGCCAGAGTAACATCGAGAGTCCACTGCTCCCAGCAAACCTCTTCCTCTGCTTTCGTAAACCAAGCCTTCCTTCTCTTCTTCTCAAAAAACTGAACAGCCATCAATCCCCTCACCCCGGTGTTGCGCCCACCCATGTCTGAGCTCGTGTCTAACTGTCTCACAAGGGTCGCAGTTCGCTGATCGATCAACGTCTCCAACTCAACATCTTCAACAAGAGGTAGAGTTAGGTCGAGAACATCGCGAGTCTTCGGTCGGATCGAGGGGAAGAATCGGTGGAAAAATATCGTATGTAAGATACCTATGGTCGGGGATGTCAGCACAATCTCCCTATTTCCCCAAGCCCGAAACGAGATACAGACCTCGCACAACATCTTTGACGGAGGACGGATCTGCGAAGACTTCTATAATGTATTCCGGCGCTCGGCGCGGTTCCATTGCCACGAGAGTGTCTAGCATCTGCTGTAGACAGTGTCTTGAACTGTACAGTGTTGATATCGGAATGGCTGTGCTTGGACGGAGTATGTGTAATGGGTCTTGTGAAGAATGGTGGGGTAAATTATGCACGTGGGCCAGCTCGCAAGAGGCAAAAAAGCGGCACTACATTATATCAATGCGCACTGTCCTGGAAATTATAAAAAGCTATATTTTATTTGTATTAATAATTTATTATATTCAAGACATGTCGGGAAAGAAGAGTTCTTGAACGGGGTCTCCTCTAGCAAAGTTGTTGATCTGTTACAACCAGGGGTTGCCACAGTTGATATTGGGATGCCGCCTTTAGAGCCCATACCGAGGCGAGCGAGGCTGGGACGTGTGGCTTATCATATCGCGAAACCCACTCTATTTGTACTGTAACCGTCGGTTTGCCAGGATCAGCCACATCATTGACCTCGGCCTGTCCAGGACCCAGGTTGCCCGTGGAATCTCGTGAGCCGGCCTTTCTCGATCCAATCCCTTCCAAACCGCGACGTATTCGGAGGCATTCCAGCGGAATGCTATCGTTGCGCCAATAATCATATAACCATGATATCTGCTACTCGAGGATGGTTGCGACGGAACAGAACGCCCATCGCGGTTGGAGTTGGGGTGGTTGGAGCTGGCTATGTAGTCAGTCAATACGTGTTGGGGAAGATTTCTGATGCACGAGAGCGCATGAGCGGCGACCGCATAGCGCGGGAGAAGTATGTAGAGCTCATATTGTGCTTGGTATGGCCATTCTCATTAATGCGACTGCAGTCTCCGGCGGCGATTCGAACAAAACCAGGAGGATTGTACTTTTACGGTCCTCGCCCTCCTCCCAACAGTTACAGACAATATCCTCGCAGAAATGGAAACCGAACGAATTACCTTTGAGCTTCAGCAGCAGAAGGCTGCCAAATTGGCGCGCAACGGGGAGCCTCATCCGTCTGAGTTAGGCTCTGGTCCGCCCAGCGTCACAGATGACGATCGAAGCATGGTCAGTTTACAGAGCGAGAGCGGGGTACATGCAAGCCAGATGGGCATTCCGTCTGTCACCTCAGCGGGAGATGGGCCCCAAGACGGAGGGCAACAGGCGCAAAAGGCACGGAAGACGAAGTTGCAATTGTGGAATGATCTCAAAATCAGTGGTAAGGTCCCTCAAACCGCGGTCCTTGAAGGGCGCTAACACAAACGTAGCAATTACTCGGGCTTTCACCCTTATATACACGCTTACCCTACTTACATTGCTTACTCGGATACAACTGAACCTGCTGGGGCGACGAAGCTACCTGTCGAGCGTGGTATCTCTTGCAACTGGTGGTGTGGAACAATCCACAATCAGTCTAGAGAATCATGACGATGATAATCCAGATCAAGCATACGGCAATGATTTTGAGACGAATAGGCAGTATTTGACATTCAGCTGGTGGCTGTTGCATCAGGGGTGGAGAAAAATCATGCTGAAGGTGGAGGAGGCAGTAAAGGAAATATTTGGGCCCCTAAGCCCGAGAGATGATATCAGTATGCAGAAGCTATCTGAGTTGACTCTAGAGGTGCGGAAGAAGGTTGAAGGCGCTACAGAGGAGGACAGACAAGCTAGCAAGTGGCTGGAATACTTACTTCCGCCCCAGGAGCAAGAAGAGCTCGTGCTCAAGGAGTCTGGCATGACTACTGATGCGTCCTCTGCATCTGCTACCACTTCGCCAGCTCTTCGGCGACTTCTGGATGAGACATCGGACCTCATCGATTCGCCGCCATTTGCTCACGTGTTGACTCTGCTGTTAGACGCGGGATTCTCGACCTTGATTGACCAAAAGGTTGCGCAGCAGGCATACAAAGCGCCAGCTGTGCCTGAAGTTCCTGATTTAGATGCACCAAGAATTACTGAGCTCCACGACCCCAAGCCTGTAAAGCTACCAATCGTCCTTGCAATCTTTACCCGCCAAGCACATTCAATTGGAAACGGGGTGCCAAACGAATACCTCCAAGCGGTGGAACAGGTCCGGGACCTCGAGGCCTTCGCAGCGGTGGTATATTCAAGCAATTGGGAGAGCGAAATCAGCCCAATCAAAGATGAAGGCAGTTTCCCAGGAAAAGATAGCCCTAGAGGACCAGAAAGCGTTATAACAGAGTCACCACCACAAGAAGAGGTTGTTGCTGGACAAGACAGTGTTGTGGATGTTGGGACAGCAAGCACGTTTGAGAGTGCCTGGGGTAAAGCAGTGGACACTCCTGAAAAGCCAACGTGACTGCGAGGTTCATAGACATGCAGCTAGGAATATGTATAAGGACATTGATGAATAAAGGTATGGGGAATATTGGGAATGATAAAGTGTTCGACTGGATAGGGACATGTAAGATATTATCGCTCTATAAGTAAAGGTATAGAAGAGTATGGCCTGGTAATAACACCTGAACACCTGCAATGTCATACCCTCAACGCCGTGCAATGCTTCCCCGCCGAATCCAAAGGTTCCACTGTGCGGCCTAACATGTAAGATGTAAATGTGGTAACAGCTAAAGGACTCCCTTGACAAATTGGTCAAGGGCTAATTCAAAAAGCTCGTTCGCAACCCCCTCTCCACCAGGATGTTCCACAGGGGATAACGGGTTCTTAACAACTATCCACATAGTTAGCCCTAAAGCAATAGTGTTATCATACCACGGCTGAAAACTCACCAAACTCCACGTAAAGATTGACATATATCTGGTGCAGTACATTCCGCATGTTGAGTGTTTGTGTATCGGTGAGCATCACGAACTTGATACTAGTAGGAGTCTCGTAGTAGTGAAGCTTATATTGGCCCGTCCGGAAGGAAATGAAACTGTAACCCCAATTAACGTCTGGCAGACCCTTCTAATCGCTAGCGAGGCTATGTACCTGTCTTCTGGCCCACCAAGCTTCCGCACCATATTTCGCAAAGAGAATATTGTCCCGAAAATGAGCTTTGCATCGTCTTGCGCGCTCAGTCGAGCTGGACGAGCCCTCGCAGGACCAAGGTCGGGGGCAATGCCGTTGCTTGCTACGCTGGAGTCCGAGATTGGCCGTGTTGATGTACCTCCCGAGGAGACTGGACGGTCCTGCCTGGCCCAGAGTCGAGAATAGATGCATTCCGCTGAGGAGATATTAGCCTTGAGAGCCGACGTCTGCACTTTGGAAGGCACAACTGTCACTTACTATGCCGATCGAATATGTAAAAGCTATAAACAACCATGATGTGATGTCTGGATAACAGCAGAACGACAGAACGGTGGAACACTGTCACTTCTCACACCCTCAAACGAGCGCGAGACTACAAGCCGAGGAGCGCGAGACCGTCGACCACACTACCCTTTTCGCTTGGCGGAATAAGCTTTCGCCAAGCCCCGGCTACTCAAGTCCCTGGTCACCGCGTTGTTATCAGCCTCACCAAGGCGGTACCCGAGCTGATTCCGACTTTTTAGAACGCCTTATCGATTGTTTAGTTCCCCTCCAACATTTCAGCCTTTACGATCATGCAGAACAGCTTATAACCACGTCAAATATGGTTTCTCTCGCCGGCGACTGCCAAGCACCGGGGCATGCGGGGGATATATCTACAGAAGAAGCAGAGGCGGGCATCCTTCCATCACATGGTAATAACTTCTTGCAAAGACCCCAATACACATTTCCCCGCAGTTTGATAACAATTTCCAAAGGCATTTCTTTGGATATTCAGGGCAATACCGAAGATGGCCGGCCACCGATCATCCACCACCTGTGAGTACCCTCTTATATATTCTCGATCAATAAATCATTCCTGAACGCTTGGGTCTGACCCCTCCTCCAGCTCTGCTCCCGCCTACCAAAGCCCGCTCAGGCACCATTGCCGTCAACCATCCCACCACAGAGAAATTAAGGAGACTTTAGATGCGAGATCAGAGTATACGAACAACGAAGAAGATGGCAGGGCCGAGCACCGTATCAACCAGTACATAATCAAGGATGAGATCGGGCGGGGTTCTTTTGGTGCCGTCCACCTAGCAGTTGATCAATATGGAAAGGAATATGTAAGCAAACCAACCACCTTTCGGCGTAATTGAGCTAGCCGGGGTATGGAATGATATAGAGTCCTAATAACAAGGTATTAGGCAGTTAAAGAGTTCTCAAAATCCCGACTCCGGAAACGAGCACAATCGAATATTCTTCGGAGACCTCAAGGCGTTAGAAGGCCGGGGCATTTATCAGCGGGACTGAGCTTCAATTCTCCTTTGCATCGGCATTCGGCTTCCGATATTCACAATGGGGAAGTGAAAGGCAATCCTCTCTACCTCATCAAGGAAGAAATTGCTATTATGAAGAAGCTTGACCACCCGAACCTAGTCGCGCTCATAGAGGTGTTAGACGACCCAGTAGAAGATTCTCTATACATGGTTCTAGAAATGTGCAAGAAAGGTGTTGTCATGAAGGTCGGGCTCGGTGAAAGGGCAGATCCTTATGACATAGAAAATTGTAGATGTTGGTTCCGAGATCTCATTCTTGGGATCGAATACCGTAAGTTTCCCAGCTCGGCCTAGTAGATAAAATTGCTAAAATTTCATAGTTCATGCGCAAGGTGTTGTGCACCGAGATATTAAGCCCGACAACCTCCTCCTAACTGAAGATGATATTCTCAAGGTGGTGGATTTTGGAGTTTCTGAGATGTTCGAAAAACATTCTGAGATGCTCACTGCTAAATCAGCTGGATCGCCAGCCTTCTTGGCCCCAGAACTGTGCGTTACAAAGCACGGGGATGTTTCGGGCAAGGCGGCTGATATCTGGTCGATGGGGGTCTGTCTTTATTGTCTCAGATTTGGTAGGATCCCTTTCGAAAGCACTCAGGTTCTAGAACTCTACGAATCTATAAAAACCGATGATTTTGAAATAGAGCCGGGGAATGACCCTGAGTTCTGTGATCTGTTGAGGAAACTTTTAGAGAAGGATCCGAAGAAACGGATTACCATGGTGGAGCTAAGAGTAATCATATATCGTCCAACCTTTTCGAACTAGACTAATATATTTAGGAACATCCTTGGGTCACTAAAAACGGAATCGACCCCCTACTGTCTGCGGAGGAGAATACTGCAAATCTAGTGCAACCGCCTAGTGAAACCGAGGTGAACCATGCTATCACCGGGAAAATGAGGAACCTGTTGACCATGGTCAGTTCTGGCATCGTGCTCTACTTCAATTTTCTTCGTACTAATTGAATTCAGATGCAAGCGGTAAAGAAGTTTAAGAGTCTACTAGGAAGATCTAGACGACCGCAAGGTCTATCGGACGCCCTAGGACAAGGCGCTCGTATATTTCCAGCATCAGAACCAGTATTTCATAGAACAAGCAGTTTTGACCTGCATGATCGCAGGGCTGTTGAGACTGCTCTTGCTAGTGAGGGCGTTCATCATGATGTTGTCTCTTCAGATGCCAACACTCCTAAATCCATGGGAAGCCGGATCGATACTTCTGTGGTCGTGATGAATGAGCCCCAAGCAGGTTCTTATGATGGTCATGGGAAGGGTCTGACGCCCAGGCGCATTCCCTCTGACGAAATTCCTGGACCCTCGGGTCCTGATCCCCAGCGAGGCGATTCCTCCGGTGAGAAAGGCCATGCGCATGACCCATTAGACGGAGAACCGTTGTTCCTTGGCGTGGGCGCTGGAGTGAACAACTCTCTGGCAACATCAGAAGAGAATTTCGTCGCAGAATCACCAACTGCAGCGGATTTCAATATCTATGACACTGCATATCAAAAGGAAGTTGAGCGAATTCGTGCAGCTCAAGGTCACGCGGTAAAACTGTATCTGACACGACGGGTGGATGGCCAACTACAATACAAAGATGATAAAAACCTAATCGGTCAGCCCACTAGCCCTCAGGCTTCCGGTACCCACGAGGGTTTTGGAGGCGCCTTTAAGCGTGCTCGAGAGAAAGGCGAAGCGTCTTTTGGCGGTGACGAAATGGTCATTACAAGCAGCACGTTCGCTGATATTGCTTCAAAGGCGATCGAGAATTCGAAGATAGCCGGAAAGACACCTAATGATAAAGGCGAGCTTGCTCTTGACAACCTTATGCAGAGGGTGATGGGGAAGCCGAAATGAGATGACTAACGGAACGGGAGTACGAGGAGTTTCAACAGGTTATTTCAGTTTACGTGGTGGGAGGGACGGATAAGGACTATTACCAAGGTTTCTGCAGATGGTAACGGAGCTGGGGTTCAAGGTTCAAGCAAGCTCAAATAAGATTATGACAGTACTAGATGAGTTTGAGATCAAATTTTCGAGCTCATTCAGTGCTATTGCTATCTGGCTAATGGTTCCTCATCCAGGCAAGAGGCTTCACACCTTGCCTGAAATACCACCAATTCCCACTTGGCCACCCACGAGATATTGTCATTGCTCTATTGCAGGGCATCACCCTTCATCGAGAGCACCAAACGCCCGGTCACTGTAATTTATTTGCTCTCCTCCCGGTCCAACAGAATATCTTCTAACCCTCAAAACGCCCGTAGTGGTATCATCTGTATAACCCAATAATCATCCGTCCCTTTACTCTTTTGGCTTGATATCGTATTTCCTCGTCAACCCATCACTACTAGTCACTTGAAGCACACCCTCTACACCCACAGCTCACACATTCCACATTCTGGCCCTCCTTTATCTGCGCTTTGGGAACGCGGCAAATGCAAGTAGCGTTAAAGTTCGTCTCCTTCGTCTGGACGCATCGTAGACAGCACAACTATAAAATCTCCCGTTAGCAAATATACCCTATGCTGCCACCCTGTCTATCCACAAAACCGGAAAAGGAAGAATGATATTACATACCTTCTCATACCCAGTCTTCTTCCACTTAGCAATCAACATCGCATCCGCATATCCATTCTTCAGTAGCCAGTCATACAGTTCCTTGCTGATAGCCTCCTTCTCGTAGTACAGCTCGTACACATATCTGCTCCGCTGATGCGAGATTTGGAAGATGGGCCAGAGGGCCTGGTGGCGTGGGGTGTTGCTGGATTCTGCGTTTTCCGCATCTTTCATCTTGTTGCTGAAGATTAAGAGGTCATCTTCGATATCGCTGAAGCCATTTGGGGGCGCTTTGCGTTTTGAGGCATGGCGGATTGCTGGCATTTTTTGAAGATTCCCTGCCGAAGGCGAGTAATGGGGACTGTTTAAGGTATTCGTGGTTATGAGGAAATTATTCGTGTCTTTTTGGTGGAGGTTATGTCGAGTATGGAGATAGAGGGAGAGTCGATAGCTTGGATGTGGCGGGGTTCAAGAAAGATGAGCGAGATTTCTCAGCCTCGTACTTAGCGTCACGTGCTCTAGCTCTGTCGACCTCCAGCTCGTCCAACCTCGACCGACCTCACCACCCGAGCTAAAGAACCCCAGGAGAAGGTCACCACAACGATATCCATACAAAATGGTGATCAATCCCACCTTGCTTGCGCAGCGTACGCGGCAGTGTTAGTGCCCTCCCCTTCAAGTCCAAATTGCGTGTGCTAACAGGGTGTCTACAGCCGTCAATTGGAACGATGCGAAACGGAGAGTCTTGAAAAGCTACCGGGAATGGGCTCGTGCTGTATGTGCTTCCCGACCTTACAGTAGATGTTTAGCATGTTTCTGTGTGCAATTGGCCGCCTAGGGGCTTTTACATGATGGACCGAGGCTAACGGATTGGTTCTACATAGGCACCGGAAATCCAGACTATGTACCAGCTCAGCATACCGGTGGCAGAGATACGGACGAAGATAAGGCAGGAGTTTGAGCGGCATCGATATGTTAAACAGCTCTCTGTGGTGGATGTTTTACTATTCCAGAGCCATGCGGAATACCAGGTGGGTTTTTAACTTCTTTGCGGAATTACGTATATCGGACAATGGCGTTACTTGCGTAATGGTTTTGCAATAGCATACTGTTTCGATTATGAGGACGGATACACTGTCTATACAATTTGCTGGGCTGAATTAAAGTGGGAGAATCTATGCTGACACAATTGGTTCGACAGGAAACACTGAACTACTGGAAACAAGTTCCTCACGTCTTAAAGTATTTCCGCGCAAAGGAGGATCTGAACGGGCAACTTCCACAGAATTTCATGCAAGGTTTCTTAGAGGTATGCCATCGTTCATCAGGGAAACCCATCCGGAAACTAACTACCGGCCTAGGGACGCAACTGATTTTCTGGTCCACTTTCCATATCACTGTACATAGCTCAAATAAACTGCGGCCAAACTCCAAATTTTCCATGCCTTTACGCCTTGAAATGCAGATCGAGTGGATCCCATTGCCCAGTCAGTTTCCATTTATGATTCCATCCGTGATACATTTTCCTCTCGGGCTGCCACGAACTTTTCCGCCACCACATCACAGAGATCCATCAAATCATTGAACCCTTTCTCTAATGCTTCGACAGCGGTTGTACCTTCTACGTAAATCTTAGTTGCAAAATCCTTGCCTATTGTTGAGACTTTTTCTACTAACCGTATGTTTGGATTCGAATATTCATGACCTCTTCGGAGGGGTGGGGGATGGAGTATCCACAGAATTCGACTTCCGGGCTGTAAAGACAATACGGTCAGCACCGGGTCTTTGACGATATAGTTCCCAAATGTTAAAGTAGTTCGGGAAACCGTAGCAGGGCGATAGTGAAAGACAAAGCTTCATACTTCTTCATAATGATATACCGCAGCGCATTTCCCAGCGTATGGTCCTCCTTCTGGAATTCAAAAGATGCGGCAGTCGCCAACGATCCAGGAAGCTGCAAAACAAACACTTAGCATGTAGTTCGGAGAGTCTTGAGGCGCTATGGAGCTCACAATTCGAATTCGCTGTTCCTCGAACGCTAACATGGCGGGGTCATTAACGTCTGCGACTGCGACCTCCGTATCAGCGGCGGGCACATCTCCCATAGAGACATCGGCATCAGGTTCCTGGGTTTTCTTTTTCGAAGACATGACTATGGTGTTTGGGGTGTATTGGGGTCTGGCGCATATCGCAATCGAAAGGCGAACAGTCTTCAAAAAAAGATGTCGCTTAGTAATACTCGATATCGACTATCGACAGCACTTTTTCCCACACCAAATCTAGTACGACACACAACCACCCAGTCGCTCCCAAAAGGCACCATCACATATTTTGGATTTCTACGAGTGACGAAAATCTATAATTTCGGGCTTATTGATGATCTTGACGTGAGATGCGGTGTTGGTTCTTAACAATGCCGAGAGCGCTTCGAGAGCGGCTACACCAGGCGTGATCGACGCTGATTTGCTAATTTGCTCCGAGCGAAGGTCACCGATCACTTATCGATTAGGATGATGAATGTTGGGATAGGACGTCATAGGGAAATCCTCCCTCCTTAAATCCCAAAGCGGAAGACGAACGTTACTCAATGTTTCCTACCGCGCGGCAAATGATAGCAGAGACAGATAACATTGGCAGACCAGGAGCACAAAACAAAAAGCACCGTACTATTGTTTTGGATCGATATTGGCAAAAATAACGTCAACCCCGGCGTCGCAATTCTTCGTCTGAAGAAATATGGCTAAGGATGCTGCGACTGGGTACTGCGTCGCAATGCGCGATCAAGTCCGTGTACCGGAATATCTTTGGGCATCGTCCCTACAATTTCGTTTGCGGCTCCTTGCGCTCCTCCGTTTGCCATATGAGACATCCCAAACAACGAACTCGGCTCTGATCTGCCAGAGCGAAACTCTGGTGCTGAACAAACGTGACTCTTCCAGGTCGTCCTTCGCAATTTCTCACGCGTCTGGAGCAGAAGGTGGGTTGATTGGAGGAGTGTGCTGAGCCGCGTTTCACTGAAGGCGGGCTCAAGGCGACCTGGTTGGCTCGACGCTTCTTCCAAACGCGACCAGGGATGCAATGCAAAAGGCGTAACGCAGTCTGAATTTCCCGTCAGGGGGACTTCCTGTCAAGTCAGTGCGGTGGCTCCGGAGTCCGCAAAGGGGCGTGTTCAAAGCGGGCAATAAACGGTTCGAAACACATTATTGCGAGGTTTTGCAGACGACAGGTTTGCCTCTTGAAGCTAAGAGCGCCTCCCAGACCGCAACGTTGGGGCATGTAACGTTCTGGCTTCAGATTCCGACTCGGGCTCAGATGCTTTATTCGATCCGGAAGAAAAGAAAGAGCCCCTCCTCCCCCATTTCTCCTTTCCTCCCTCTATTCCATGCGACCCGGCCGTACTCCCGAGTGGCTTGTGAGACTGCCGGCTGATCGAAGCACCTGATATTGACTGTCCAGCATCAAGTTACAAAATGCTGGTGCCTAAGGATGGGATTGATTGAGATACTGAGATTACGGAGTACATCACCGTTTCCAGTGCGATATAGATTAATCGGGAGGCTTTTAAGGTAGCCTTGTTACCATCTATGCAGGTCAATTAAATGACGGATAATATGGCGGTGCATGTTAGTTACATGGGGCCGGAATATTGAATTCAAAGATCACCCCAGAGAGATCTAGGGCTCGATGGGCCTGTAAGGTCGCTCGGAGGGCCGCTGAAACTCGAGACCCAACAGAACGGAATTGTTCTTGTTTGCCTCTGTGTCCGCACATCGGTTCCACGGGCGCCACAATTAAGGGCGAAGAAAAGGGCGACAGTATCACCCAGACTCTCAAAGCCATGCTCGGAGGTAATCCTCAGTCTTACTGTACGTAGTACACGAAGATGGGAGCAAGGTGCTAGTTGCTGCTCACTACTTGCTGCAGCGCTCCCAATAATCCTGCTCCCAGAGCGCTGTTCAGTGATTGGCATTCGCCCGTTGTCCTTGCACAAGAGCCACAGCGAGGTATCGGTGCTTTGCCTTTGGATCCTGGCAACCCTGAGCAGCCTGGCTCATCGCCCCTCAAGAACAGTGGTACCATCAGTCATACTGGCATACTGGCAAACCGCTCTGTCTTCTGAGAGGAATAGGAGGTGGAGCGCACGAGCAAAAGCAGGCCGTGTTATATAGATAATCCCGACCTTATTAATATCCACAGCCAAAGTCCAAACAAGAGGCCCTGGCCCCCACCAAACCGCCAAAACATCCCAAAACTGTCAAAAAAAGATATCAGACGCATCCATCAATAATCCTCCTGGCGAACCCCTCCCCTATCCACTCGACTCCGCCAGGAAGATGGGAAGGCTAGGGACGGTGGGACGCCGGAACGCTCGCAACCAGGGCAGATTATTACTCGTTCTGTGCTCGTATTATTCTTGTGGCAAAAACGTTACGGAGTACGAAGCACTAGGTACCTGGTACCAGCAGCGCAAGGCGAGTACGGGCTCCAAACTCTATTCCAGGAGGGAACTAGGGGTATTTGGATTATTCTTGACACTGTTTTGCAGGTTTGATTGGCAGATCGGGCCCTGAACCACACAGCTGCCAATGCTGCTGAGCCCGCCCTTCTATTCCCTTATTCCCTCCCCCCAAAACCTCCATTGTCGCGCTACAGAGGCCAGTTCAGGGGCCCCCTGTGCGCGCTCCCTCTTCGCCCTTCTTGATTAATATCAGACTATCAATCTCTGAAACACCTAAAACAACCTCGAAGTTTGATTCATAAAACCTGCATCCCGCCTGTGAAAAGACTGAAAAGCTACCGCCACCTCTTCCCCTCCCCCTCCATCGCCCCCTCTGCAACTCTTGCCTCCTGCTACTCACTCACTGTCGACTACCTCCCGTTGACATCGAAAGAACGAGGAATCTGGTGTTGGCCGTTGGCGTTGATCTCGGCCCTATCAGCTGTTTCAGCTTCCCAACAGACCTCGGGGAACTAACGATTTCCAACACGCCAGCAGCAGTTCGCTCTGATTTGGTGGCAGGTCCCTCGTGAACTTAAGTGGAAGAAAAGGAGGACACAGGCGACGCACGAAGCCGATTTCCACGAACAAAATAACCACATCAGATCACGAGAAACGTGGGAGGAAGCTGGACGCAGGAAGCAGCGCAGTTCGGCACCGTGTATTTGAAGCGCCGGGGCGTTTTTGCAGCGCTATCAATCCCCCACCCACAACACTCGTGCACTCTACCAAGGCACTATGAGTACCGCCATTGCGATGGCACCGTCGCCAGCACCTCACGATAGAGATAGATCCTCTTATGTCGATATTGTTGCTCCAGCACCATCGTCCAAATCCCCGCCAGCGCAGCGGACCTCTGCCTCGGCGACCCCGAATGTGTCAGCGCAGCGGACAGGGAGCACCAGTCCGAAGTCGACTCCTGCATCGAAAGGATCACCAACTGCGTACGTTTCATCCTCTAAACTTGATGGCATATTCGATAGTATTATATACTAACACCGCGATTTCTGCAGATCTCGAAATGGTGTTCCTCCCAAAATAATCGTGAAAAAGGAACCACCCTCCTCGCCCGATCTCCCAACCTCCCGCCATAGACCACGAAAGCTCGATCTGTCCAAAAACACATCCTCTGTCAATCCGGGCACCGCCAGACCTTCTGCAGGCCCATTGACATCAAGAGGAGAGAGTGGAGGACTCGCTATTCAGGACGTGGGATTGGCCTGTCTATCCCCTGGCTTTGTAACGCAGGATCCAACGATGAGGGAGCAACTGCAGCGGAGTATATCAGTCCGAGAGCAACAAAGACACATCATTGAGTCGAGGTTACAACAAACAGCCAAGCCAGGCGATGCGCCGACGGAAAGCGCAAAGGAGAGAGACTTTGGAGGCTTTGCCAAAACACCTGGCACATCGAAAAGAAAGGCGCCTCCAGGACTGAGCATTGTGGCACCATCGCACGAACAATTTGCCCATGAGAGAGTAATCCAATCCGCTCCACTCAATCAGAGTTTCACCGGACGACATCAACCTCATCCTTTGACGCGTCATATTGCGAATCAACCGTCGAATTTGTCCAATACCTCGCATATCCACCATGTCCCTGCAGCGCAAACAACCAACCGCTTGCCGCCCATTACGGATGTTTTCGCGGAGAATGGGCTAGGTCATCATCGTGAAACGTCTGGGAGAGCCTCCAATGTACAGAATAATTCGAGCTCGACCACAAATTCATCGCACTCAAATACGCGTCCCAATTTCCCATCGCCAGGCCATAGTCAACCCCAACCCCCGCATTCAGCGCGGCCCAGAGAATACCGGTCCGCTGAAGATGCACAAGTTGAGCTTGCAGGCGGTCGCCCTGAACTCCTGCCGAAGCTTGTCCACTATGGTGGCCACCAGCCTCCTACACCACCCTCACCGCTTACTGGCAATGCCATGAGACACGCGGAAACCAGCCGAAGCGGTGGTGCCAGGAGACGCACGAGGGCAGAATACGAAGAGGGAGCGAGCCCACCTCTAGGAAATGGACCGGCAACTTCTCGACGAGGACCATTCGGCGAGGGACGTGACAGCCCAATCACTCAACAGAAGAAGAAGGACGAATTTATCCAACTGTGTGCTCGAGCCTGGGATTTATTCCACTCGTGAACAGCCGAATGCGAAATGTTTTCACTAGAGACTCTTAATGCCTACGTGCTAGTTTGAAATTCCTTGGGCAATGGATAACTGAAGCACTTGTACGTATCCTCTTCGACTAGTATACCCATACAGTTCCCGTTATCATTCCCCACGGTTACTGTGTCAATTGACCGATCGCCACTATATCTATTCGATACATCTTATTTTCTTCATAATTTATCATCTGGGTGCCTGCTGGTCATAGGAAACTGGCGTTAATGATATGGAAAGGAAGGGCTCGGGTCGGGGATGAGGAAGATACAAGGAAGATGAGGGATGGGTATACGAAAGAGAAGGAAATGATGGATATGGTCTAATTCTTTGCTGCCTGCTTGCTTGCGCGCGCGCTTTCTCGAGCGCATGAGATCAATAGCTTCGCTATATATACGTGTATATATATGTCGTTGTCTACTTTTTATCTTTGGAAGAAGATAGGTTGGTCATGGTTTTGGAGAGCGATGGATGGACGGACGAATGAATGGGGCGTTGGTTGATATGGAGTGTTGGGTGTTGAGTGTATGTAAGCCTATGTCTAGGACGTAGTAGGTAGGACTTTGTGATCTGGAATCTCGATATACTTTTTTCCCCTATGGCATAGCAACATATACTGTGTGAAAACTGGAAATCCTAAGACTAGCGCCTGGACGCTTTTGGTATTCCCAATTTAGATTGAGATGTCTTTCGCTATCCTCTAATTAATTTATGCCAGTGAAGCGAGGACTTAAAGTTCGGCCCTTTTTGCCGCGAAACAAGCTCTCCCACTTCTAGAAATATCGAAACTTTATCTCAGGAAATATAGCTCATGCTGGGGCCCTTGCTAAGCTTGGACCAATGTAACTAAGCTTCAAGTCCCGGTTACAGAGATACAGGTTGGTTTCTATGGTATCTAAGCCCCCTAACCGAAACACCATACATAATTTCAAATCCATTTTTAGAGGGGTTTTAGATTATAAGAAAGTGTTTTGAGTTAGGGATATCTGAGGAGGCTGGTTTTATAGTTTAAATGGTTCTATATTTCAAGACGAGCCGTGAAGATGAAATAAATGGGTAAAATGTTAACCCGCGCTTAATTGATTTTCGCGTGGATGAAGAAGTATGGGGTATATTCATACATGGGGTTGTTTTAATGTACAGGGGAGGAAGGAGTGGTTCAAGGGGAAGAGGGAAGGATGGTGTGATAAATATACATTTTAAGGGGCGCATTTCATCATGCAATAGGCGAGCGGGGAAAAGGTGACGAGAGAGAAATAAAGGGGTGCACCATTATGCAGGTTCTCATCGAGTATAGGTTTGGAATATTGAATGTAGGTTCGTTATATTCATCTTATTCCACTCATCTTCCTTACTTCCTCTCTTGCTCTCTGTCTGCTTCTCCTTTATTCGAGACACATCATCATCCTCTACATCCCAATTCTCAGGTTTCCCTCTACTTGCATATTCACAAAACGTCCCCCCCTCTTTATGTCCTATGTGACGGAGGTCGATAAAGGCTACCCAGAGCATAACAACCTTAAACCCTCACCCCACCGCTCCTATTCTTAAACGATATCGACGAGTAACAAAATCGACATCTAGCTCCCAGAAAATACAGAATGTCAAGATCAAGCCCTATCCATGCACATATGCATTTCCAGAGCTTTCCTTTGAAACGTAAAATTTTGCACTTGCATTTTCATCCCCCCCTTCAACAGCAACCCCTCATGTGCATGTAAAACAATGCAAAAACAAACATCATGCCTAATTAAAAAGTTCTTAATTCCCAAAGCAATTGCATTCGCAGCTACGTTCTTTTGTAGACGCAGCTATATCTTGCACCCGCCGCGCTTTCCCAGTTTTGCGCCTGCATTGCTTGCTTGCTAAATGTCACTAGGAAAAAAAAGCAATAATCAAACAAACCAGCCGGCATTACTTTATTTGCTTGATGCAGAGATATAAGTAATCAAGCTTTTAACGCCATCTAACTCCTCTTCCGCCGCCGGTTCCGCGCTGGAAAAAATCATGCTAGTAAACTGTCCCTTCCCCCCTGCCAAGCAAGCCATTTGCTATTTCACTCTACTCTAATTCGTTGAGTCGTCAAGGCGTTATCTATGTGTGAGATGGAAATCCGTTGAAGGATGGGGGCAGCTGAGAGAGGTCGAGGTATGTTGGTTATGCCTCGAGCTTATATCTCCCAGCCTACTCGTGCTAGAAACCTTCCTCGCCGGCCTTGCATAGCTTTATCTCGCGGCCCCATTCGGACTTGAGGACTTGCGATGCTGTAATCCGACGACCTGGATTCGGGTCTAATATGGAGTAGATAACATTACGGCAGCGTGCCTGGTATATCAGTTAGCACCCCCAGTTTGTGGGGAAAAGAGGCCATTGAGAGCTTACCCGATGCAACGACTCAATAGGACCATATCCCGCCTCATCCCTCCTCCCTTCCAAGTACCGCTCATAGAACTCATCCTCATCCTTCTTAGCGACGCGCCATAGGTGACGGCCCGTACGCATAGCCATGTAGATGACGCCTGTGGCCCAGACGTCCACAGCTCTTGCATCGAATTCCTTGTCAACGTATTCTTCAGGGGCAATATATGGAGCAGAACCACAGAGTCCAGACACCATGTGTGGGTCAGCCTCCCAAGCCATGCGGAAACACTCGCCATTGCCGAAATCCGTGATCTTAAGAGAGCCGCGGGTGGTGAGAAGGAGGTTCTCGGGTTTTAAGTCCCGATGAGCGACACCCATTTCGTGCATGTATTCAACTCCACGCATTAGCTGCTTGAAGAAGCAGTCTGCTTCAAGGACTTCAAGTTTGCCGGCTGCAAGAACGAGGGTGTAGAGGTCTCCACCAGCGCAGAATTCCATGACTTCACAATAGTCTCCCTTTGAATCCTGGAGTAGATCGAGCGTATGGATGACATTAGGGTGTCGTAGGGAGGACGATATGCAAAATTCGGATGTAAGCCTTTTGCTGTACTTCTTCTCACTTTCGTCGGGCCGGCGACGGAATTCTTTGACGGCATAAAGCTGTTCTCCAACCCCATTCTCACCACGCTTGTGCGATATCCTGACAACACCAAACGCTCCACGACCCACGACCTCCTGGCACTTGCCGTACTTCTCTGCCAGTGTTGCCGTTGTAGTTGGGCCTCCTTTCTTGTCCGAGGCTAAGGTGTCGCGCTCGCTCTTCAGCTGGTCGACCCATGTTGACATGAGGGACAACTGCTGCTCGCCTTCATGGGCCTGATGTTCAGCATTTTTCTGTCGTCCACCAATCACACTTCGCAGCATGTCCGACAACTTCTCCTGCCGCCTGGCGCTCTTAAGATGGTGCTCATGGCCGCCCTGGACATCGGGGTTGAGGACAAAACGCAGCGAGGGAGCATTTGCCCCGGGCTTCTTGTGAGGTGCCGTGGCGGGTTTCTGCGGTTTGGTTTCTGGGTGTGCTGCTCTTTCAGCGGAGGAAGAAGCGTTGCGGGACGGCGGTTTCGGTCTCGAGGCGATTGTCGACGTGGATGGAGCAGGATCGGGCTTTGTTTTTGGCGTCGAGATGCCGGAGGGGACTGCGGACGAATTTATAGACACATCGGATCTCGTCGCATCCTTCGTGGAGAACATTCGAGTGAGGCGCTTTGTCATCGACGTCTTCTCTGATGGAGTCGGGGTTGGCGCAGGGGTTGGCACCTTCTGTGGCTCTGCTGGTGGCGCAGCATGGCCATTTGCGGCGAGCTTGTTGATGCCATTCTGACCGTTGACGTCGGCGTTGACCGGGCGGATTTCTGGGGAGCCGATGGACGAGGAAGCTGAGGACGCGGGCGGCGATGGGCGCGCCTTGTCACTATTCAGCGAGTCCCGCGGGGGGTTGATGGTAGCCATGATGGGAGACAAGAGGGAGCGGGCGAGTTCGAGTTGGAGTTGGAGTGGGTATTGGAGTTGCGCTGGGCCGATCTGGACAAAGCCGGCGAGGGCGAGCACACACACACACACGCACAACTTTGCGCCTGGTAGCTTTTGAGTGGCCTGCGGTGCGGTTGCAGTGCGATTTATACGCCCGCCAAAGCGGTATGGCAATCGCCCAGGAGATCCTCCCGGCTTGAACGAGTTGCAAACCCGCGAGTGGCCTGCTTTTGCAACGCAAAACGCGCTGTCTGGCTGTGTTGAGCTTGGAGGTGGGACAGCAGGTCTGCGGACGGAAAGGCGAGGGCGAGGGCGAAAGGGAAAGTTGTTTATTAAGAGATTTGCTGCGTGTGGTGGGGGGGGGCCGCGGTGGTGGTGGATTTTCCTGGGCTGGGCAGTGGCCACCAGGCTTACTCAGGATGTGGTTTTTGTGCGAGCTAAGTAAGGTTCACCCCTAAGACTTAAGGTTACCTAGGTCACAAGCCCAAGAGGGTCAAGAGGCGAGAGCAACGGGGACGGTGACGGGGACGGTGACGGCGGCGGAGGGCTTGGGAGGAGCCGTCATGGCTGGTGCAGTAGCGGAGATTAGAGGAGAGAGGGAAGAGACGGAGCGTTGAGTTGAGGAGGACGGTAGCTGCGGTAGTTGCCAGTAGTTGCAGTGGTTACAGAGTTGCAGGGTTGAAGGGTTGAAAGAGTTGAAGCATAGCGGGAGGAAGAGATAATAGAGTTACGGAGTAAGGGGCAGTGCAAAGGAGGAGGCCTGGTAGTGCAAGTGAGTTGCCCCTCTCCCTATATGTCTGTCTGTCTATCTCTCTAGGTAAGGTGAAGTATGTATATACCTGTCTATGTGTCTTCTAGGTACCTTATGTAGGTAGGTAAGTATGTGTCTACTATATGTCTTATCTCGGGTTGTGGCTGCTCCGCTATATAGCGAAGTCTGCGAGTGCTTTTGTGCTTGTATGAGGGATTTATTATTATTGACCAATTCCCGGATGCACTTATCTCTTATTGGGCCTCGGTTACATCTGTTCCGCGGGGCAATACGTATTAGCATTGAATGATAAGCTGCAAGCGGAACAAGTACCACCCGCCACAACATTTGCGTCGACGGTACTTCGTACTTATACTTCGGTTGATATTACTGCTATTACTGCAACCACGACAACTACATGTCCATATACATAGGTATACAAATACAAATACAAATACTCATACCCACAGTTGGCCCTCTCTTTATCTTCACGGCTTGCCTCCTTCCATGCAGCCGCTGCCGCTGCCGCTGCCACAAATGCACTCGCAGTGCAGATGCACACCCGGGTATGTCAGCGTTGGAAAGCAGCAGCATCGCCCCACCGTCCTCGAAGTCGCAGTGCCGTAATAAGTCTTTGGTTACAGTGGGAGTGGAAGTTGCACTTGTAGTTGCAGATTGCGACAAGTCGCTTCTCTTCCACAGCACTCACAGCACCCACTGCACTCCCTCGTTAGCATTACACACACCACAACCCGCTGGATGGCATCAAATGACCGTTGCGCAGGCCCGCGACCCTGACGACTGAGAAAAGAAAAGATGCAGGTACTTGGAGTACGAAGTATCAATATCCTCGTGCCCATACGTATCACCAGACCGTTATGGCTCCGGTGTGCGATGTGCTGTGTGCTGTGCCACACATGATATTATGCTTCACTCATGTCTAGCAGCGTTCAACGAGTCCCAGTATCTGATACATCTCTGGGCACTGTACGGACGATTTAGCCACAGACCCGGCGTTGCCGCTGCTGACGCGTAAGTACTCGAGCCAAGCGTTGAATATTTCTCTCAAGACATTTGATCACTTGTACGCCGAGGCTATTATTACATCAAGACATCGAGCGATGCACTGCAAATCCGGGTACGATTGGAAATACCTGGACCTATCCACAATCCATATCCACAAGTATGATGCATGGCGAGTTGGCCCGCAGCCGGATTCGGTAGATTTGGCCCAATAGCACCAAAAAGCCAACGAAACAGCAACCTGGCGGTCTGCCCGATAGGTCTTGAGCATTACATCGTGGCCTTTGAACTTGTCTCAGCGTTCCTTGGCTCCTCCATAAGCAGGAACACGCCCTTCCCAGTTACCTATTAGGCTTTACAGAGTACCCCGCAGTACCAATATGGTGCAAGACAAGAGCAGAAACAGAGCACATATCGAGATATCTTGTTATTGGACCGGCCAACGCTGCTTTTGTTACCATTACTCGTTACCGTGTGCCTGGGAAGGGATGTGATGCCGCGACGGATGTCTTACTTCCAGGGGTGGTTTTCGACATCAAGGGCAAGCCACACAGCTACCCAAGGCATGCAATCCGATTGCTACGCTGCACTTCATCCACTGTTTCCGTAGGCCCAAATTGCTATGGCCCTCCTTATCGTTGATGCTGATGCGTGTGCTTGTGCGGGAACCTGCAGAGTAGTGCAGATGTCCCCACTCGAGACTCGAGAGGAATTCGCGCAAAACGATCATCGGCCTTGATATCCGTTGAAGGGATTGGACCTGTCTATTTCAAGTGGATACGAAAACTCTATACTATAACAAATCTAGTTGCCTGTCACAGCTTGAGGGATGCTATTTTGTGGGACCGCTGGGACGGTCAGTGATCTGGCTCTTTTAGCACCCACGTCGCTCTTGACCCTTAAAGCGCCTGTAAGTGGCCGCTCCGATTTTATTCTGCTCATTATCTTAAAAATCCGAGTTCTTTTTATCCGTGCAATATTCGACCCGCATTACAGAGGAAATATAAGGGATAGAACGGAGCCTAGCGCTCCAAGCACAGTCTGTCCACCCTTATTTCTCGTCTCCGCCGCAAAATAAAAATCAATAGGGGGTACAAGGCTAGCTGAATCTTTTGAGGAGGGTCGTCGAATTTTTCCCGTGGATGGTTGTCAGATCTAGGGTCCATTTATCTTCCACAATCAGCAATTCCAAGACTCCAAGCTTTAATGGCTGCGGGACAAGAAAAAGCTTGTTTGGGCGGTTTGCCCCTCCTTCACGTACTCGTACTGCGCGACGTTTTATAATGATCAAGGAACCATCACAGCACAACACATTCAAAACTGCACACCAAGAAAATAATGATGCCATCATTGCATCACAGCCTGGAATTCCCTTCTTTGTCAGTGGCCGACTGCTATTTCCGAAGCTGCACAGCAGTCTTGGTTTTATGCCGCTTTATAGAAAGCCAAGCGAGGTAGATAGGCATATTGTGAAACTCAATACAGTCACTCCAGTCCTTGCCATGGAAAGGATTTACCATGTACCCTACAGTTGACGTCGCTCGGTTGCACAATTACTAAAATGGGACTGATACAGAACACCACCACGAACGTAAGGCTACCGGGACAAGGCTCAGTACTCAAAACGCCGACATCCATCGAGCGAACGAATAGGCACGTTCTATGTGGGGAGCTTCCCATTCGATATTGGCTTACCATGCCGAGCCTGCCTTGCAGTATCAAACACACCGACTCTTTCCAATATCAAAGGTAATAATACGTAATATCCCTTCTCCCGCCGCCCTGGTAGCCCACCAAACATGCTAATCTTGGACCAGGAAGGCATAATTTCATTGAATGCTACCCCGAGCTCTCTATTTCACATGCCTCCGCAATAACCCGATAACACAACTGCCTCTATAGCGCATCGTTCTCGCCGTTCACTAGCAGGTCCCGAAGAAATCAGGCAGCGGAAGCCCTCCCGCTACCCCGCGCTCTTCAAGCTCTGTCAGCCCTTTCATCCCATGTCCTCGCCATACCGGGAATATCCCATGTCCTATCGCCGGTGATGGGCATATCTCGTGCTACACCACTATCCCTATCTCCAACCCCAGCCTTCTTGCCCATGGGATAAGAGTCACCACTGTGCAACTCCTCGGCCTCAACCTCGAAGTTGTAATCACGCCAAAAGTCTCTCTTGCCCCTACACAAGCGCTTCAGCCAACCAGGCAATAAGCCACCGCGCACTTTATACGTCCAGTAGTCCTTCTGTTCATAATCAGCTGGGATGATCCGTCCGGATGAGGCTTTAGCTAGGATCCAGGCACCGCTATTCAAGATGGCATACGTGATGATTCCCGCGATCAAGCCGTATGCAATGGAATATGTAAAGGGCATGATAATCATAGTGAGGAAGGCCGGTACAGAGTCGCCAATGTAGCGCCAGTTGATATCGGTTGCTGCCCTCGCCATCATACAACCCACGAGAATCAAGGTACAACCTGTCGCCCAGCTGGGAATGCTGGCGTAGATAGGAGCGTTGAAGATGGCAATGAAGAAACAAAGACCTGTCGTACAAGCAGTGATGCCCGTGGCGCCACCTTCGGAAATTCCAGCTCCAGACTCGATGTATGCTGTTACGGGAGGGCTGCCGAAGAGAGATCCGATGGTTATCCCGGAGGCGTCGACGATATATGCCACCGCGCTGCCTTCAAAGTCCTGGGTCTCCTCATCCATGGCGCCACAGAACCGTGCCATTGAGTACAACGTCCCCGTACAGTCAAGAATATCGACATAGAGGAATGTGATCAGGGCCACGGCGAAGTGCTTGAAGTGATCGGCGCTGAAGATATTCCAATCTTGCGCACCGAGGACGTGCGTGATGGGATGAAAATATACGACCTTCTTGAAGTAGTCGAATTTGAAGTCGCCGAGCTCTGTGCGTGGAAAGTAGGTAACGGGCGTGTCTCGCGGCCAGGAGATGATTGATACAAGGAGGATTCCGGCGATAATTGCTCCCTTGATGCGGTACAGCATCAGGAAAGCGGTGAACACTCCTCCGCAGAATATCCCGATCCACATCGTTGGACTTTTCATCCTCCCCGATGTGCAAGTTCCATCGGGCCCTCGAAGCTCTGGAATACAACCGGCAAGCTGTAACGGATCGGCGACGCCTCCAGTTATGGCGCCGATTCCAGCGTTGTAGGTAAGTCCGATGAGAGCCAAGTACAATCCAATCCCCGCTCCAGTGGCAATCTTCAAGCTAGAAGGTATCATCCGTGCAAGCCACTGTCTAAGTCCAAAGATAGACATGATGACAAAGATCAAGCCTTCGAAGAAGATAGCTGTTAGAGAAAGACGGTAGGACACCGAGCCTTGACCATGGAACCCCACTACTTGGTATGTGAAATATGCATTCAAACCCATCCCCGGTGCAAGTGCAATGGGCATGTTGGCAAAAATACCCATGCAGAAACTGGTGAGAGCTGCGATTGCAGCGGTGGCTGTGACTAGGTCGCGGTTGATTTCTTGAACACATTTGTCGTATGCTGCTGTTGACGGATTGTGACTGTCCAGGCAGAAAGGGTCATTGGCGCTTGTGTTTGGTTCACAGACACATGTTCCTCCGCTATCTAGACCTGGCTTAGCACACCCCCCTTTTTAATTAAAGCATCGGAGCATAGGGACGGCTTACCTGCTGTAATAGCAGCATTCACTGATATGATATATGCCATGGCAAAGAAGGTCGCGATGCCAGCTCGGATTTCTGTCAAGAATCTTGAACCCTTTCGCTCTTTTGGGTGGCCTGAGAATTCAAGGCGGAATCGCTTTCCTATTCTGCTTTTGGCTACCGCCATGTTTGTTTTCTCAACCTGATATTTTTATCCAGCGTTAGAAAAGGTGAGGACTGAGGGGTATATGGATAGTATGTACCCAGCCCATGATGCTCTATGATAGACGGGATCTCTCGATTTCTTATTTCAAGGAAGTTCTTAGGTTTGTGCTTTCATCAAGCTGGATTAAGTTGTCCGAATCTGAGGATTTTGGCGTCTTGCCACCCTGAGAGTCTTCCCCCGTAACCATATGTGAGATTTGTTTGACAAACCTCTCTCGAGCACTCGTCTCTTAGCGGAGATGATCTTGGACGTACCCGTTGCAATCTGTTTGTGAGTTTATCGTCCAATGATTCCGACTAAAGGGTTGTTGTCACGTTCCAATGGCTATGTGGTGGGATCGAGAAGGAGAGAAGGAGATCGCGAAGAAACAAATATATCCCTAGCAATACGTGCAAACTGCCCGATAAAAGGAGGCGGTAGAGAGTTTATGGGGGTGGAGTGGGATTGCGTGATAGATAGATTTAAATATTGGGTTGGAAGGAAAATCAGACGAGGATGAAAGGCTGTGAGACACAGGCCTATCTAAACGCTCATAGGAAATAGCAATACCCAGGAACAAATATCTACAGTACCATATCATGGCATAGCCACGCCTACCTCTCAGGCTCTAGGCTCCATCCGTGGGGTATGGGTCCCCCTTCGCCTCCCCCGATACAATATGCAAGTCTGGGGGCTACCGAAGCTGCTGCTGCACCGTTTCTATTGTTCAACGTTGCACGACTTCCCTTTCCCCACTGCCATGGATGGATTTGAGTGGATGGCTATCCGTGTAGGTGTTACGTCTTTGTCGCTAGATATGGAGGGGGTTTGATTTAATATAAAACTCTGGTATTTCTGTGATCCCCGGGTAGCTTCGTTACACTGAAAGGAAAGACCTGGGGGGGAGGGCGGATTACAGGTTTGAGCGGGCATGAATGATATGGGGTGCAGAGCTCCTGCCATGGCATCAGGGGCGTAGCTATAATTCGGGCGCCGCAAAGCCATGTATCGTGCTATGATACCCGTTGTTTCCTATAGTGTTAATATGCATAGCGACCAAATATTGATTTCTTCGATATGAAAGATATTAGCAATGCATGGGTTCTCGCATACTAAGCAAGTAGTACATGTCCTAGGAAAACCATACATTTCCAAAGACGAGACGAAAGACATACCCATACTACCTTACAAGTTACATCTTCCACATGCCTAGATCTAGAATCTATGGAATACTTTTGGTGGGAGGGTCATACAGCTTAGCGGATGTGACCATGGCAACGCACGGAAGTTACCTAGAAGGGTTTTGCAGCAAACATTAGGAAGGAGGAAGGGGGATGGGTGGGCGGATTGTTTGGACTTGTATCGCGTTCTCTTTGTGTGCTCTCTGCCTGTTTCTTATAGTGTTGGTGTGGTCACTACATTGGCTGTTGGTTGCATTGCGGTACGGAGTGTATGGATATATCCACTATGAAGCAGGTATATAGCATGTTGAGATAGAGTGGTGTAGCTGCAGCAGCTGGCCGTTGAAAATGGCTTAATTGAGAAGCTTGGTAATGACAGGTGGAGGTATTTAGAGGCTGTACATAGTACAATATGCATATGTAGTTGTTTAACTGGTTGGTCAGATATCTGGTCAGTGAGATTTGGTACCCAGGAACTTGGGATGATGTCCGTCGAGCACGTTCTTAGATATGCATCCATAGGTGATCACCGACGGCACACGCGTACGGGTATACATACCCCTTAGTGGGAAAATCCAGGGGCGTGGGAAAAGGTAGAGTACGATGTAATCAGATAACATGACAAGAGATCAGAGAAGATTATCAGCGAAGCCGTTCCCCCATCTACATAGGAGTCCGGTACTGTACTACCCTTTAGGTGCCAATGTCCGATGTCCGGTATAAAGGACTGGTCTTATGGTTGGATCTTGGATATTTCCCTTTTTGTGGCCCAAAGGAAAAATAATATAGTGGAGGCTTATTATTTAACTGGTGCGTGTGTTTTTGTGGGGAGTTCTTGAACGAAATGAGGAATGGGAGGAAGAAGGGTGTGGTAATATAGATATAGTATAGAGTGTTAAATAGGCGTATGATGGTGGGATTGGGAGGGTGAGGATAGGGGGGCGTAAATGTGGGAGGTTCGAGATGGAAAATAGTAGATGCAAAATTTGAGGACGAGCTCAGTTTTTTTACAGTGCCTTCACAACAATATTTGGTTTGTTGTACCCAGTCTCAAGATAATAGAGCGCCACATAATACCAGCGAAGTTGGTATCACATATGCTTAGGCACTCTTTGACGACCAAAGGAAAGATTCATGGCTATCGAGCGAACAATGCGATGATTTTCTATCAGTTTTCTTCATCTATCTCTTTAGAAGTGCAAGCATGCATGGTTAACTTGCCATGAGCCTGAACATAAACCACCCCTTTAAAGCTCAACTCCGACAAAAACGCTTAACTCTCACAGGATAAAACGCCGCCGACGCCTTTTCTTATATGCCAGTTTGTTTTCCATACAGTCCCTTAAGCTATTTAAATGTAAACTTTTGCAACGTCAATGGATTCTATCACTCGAGAAATGTAAAGAGATTCGTGTGCAGGATGTTCATAGCCCTCGTCGCTTCGTAGGCGTCGATTACGCAGGATATGTTGATCTCGCTCGCACCTGGGATTGTCAGCACTCGCTCGTTCATTGATATAATGCAGGCCAAATTTATATTATGGTTGAATGGTTAAAGGAAGGGATGGGAAACGCTTACCTTGTGATATCATTTCAATATTTACATGGTTTTCTCCAAGCGTGGAAAACATATGACCAGCAACACCGATCATATTCTTCATTTCTGCGCCCACTAGGGAGAGAATGGCCATATTATTTAGAACGCTGACCTCGCCACACTGCTCAAGATCTGCTTTTGCTTTCTGTAGCTCGCCATCGGGAATATTGGCTGAATGGATTGCCATCGAGACGTGAACTTCACTGGTGGAGATGAGGTCAACTGATAGCTGTCGGCTGTCGAGGATGGAGAAGACTTTGGCGAAGAATCCGTGCGAGATGGACCGCTTGTTTGAGTGGACATTGATAACGGAGATTTTGTCTTTAATGGTAACGGCGGTCGGCCGCTTGGGTGATTTCCTCAGACTCAAAGAGCTTGAACTCCTGGAATGTGAAAGTCGATGGGAGTCCAATTTCGGATCGGGCAAGATGATAGTTCCGTTACCCTGGGGGTTCTTGACGTTCTTGATCCGGATTCGAATGGGTGGTGTTGCGTGGATGGCTTGGTCCATCGTCAGGTGGTGGATGACTTCGGAGCCGTAGAACGTCAGCTCGGCGGCTTCAGACGGAGTAATAGTAGGGAGTAATCTCGCGGTGGGGACCTTTGTCGGATCGGCCGTAAATATGCCATCCACCTCCTTCCAGACCTGCAGCTCCTCGGCTTGGATGCCTACAGCAATGAGAGCAGCACATAGATCGGTGTATCCTCTACCAATTTCGCCATCCATCAAACCGCCTGGCACCGTTCCAAAGTATCCAGTAAGGACTGGCACTCTGTGCCCGCAAGCTAAAACCTTCTCCCTGAGAGTAGCAGCCATGTGCTCGTAAAAATCTTGTCCCAGCCCTTTCCTAGTGGATTTGTAATGAACCACATCAGAGAGATCTACATACTCGGAATCGACGCCCTTTCACATCCGTCAGCATAGTTGCATGATCCTGGATTTTGCACGACTTACCCGGTCCTGTAGTAAGGCTGCAACAAACCGGCAGCTGAGCTTCTCCCCGAAACTGACAATCCGGTCCTTAGATCTGGAGTCGATTTCCAAATGCCATCTTTGTGCCGCTGCTCTATAGTCTACAATTTCCTTGCATTCATCCCGGACCTCCCTTATAAGTCGCAAACGTATGTCTTCGTCCCGAATGTGCAATTCCGCCGCAGCGACATGGTCCTCTGATATGACATAGACTAGTCTCTCATACTCGCTGACCAGGCTCTCGTAATGGACCGATTCGGCATCATTGACGACGTTCACAGATTCAAGGACACCGTAAATCTCCAGTAACCTAAACAATTGACATGAGCCTCGAATTTTATGACACATCGGACGAAATAGCAGATTTGACTCACCGGCTTGTGGTACCTTCGACCTTCTTGCCAGTACTTCGTGCAGAGCAGACGACGGCGATTTTATTATGCTTGAGGCCCGGCCTATAAAAAAAAAAGCAGACCAGTTAGCACCCGATCTATAACATAATTGCTTTATCCAGCTGAGGCCCAGTCAGACACGGGCGGTCCACCATACCGTACAATATCCTCTGCGATCTTCACAGCAAACTTCCCCACGCTCGTCCCGCCAAACTTCTGAACCACCCAGCCCCGGCTGTCGTTACACTGGTTCCCGTTGTTGCTGTTGCTGCTGGTGCTGTTGCCGTTGGTGCCGTTGCCGTTGGTGCTCTCTGGCGCAATTGCAACCGCAGCCGCAAGGGCGTCGGCGTTCGCATTCTCAGCGGCATTGACAATGACATCGACATCGTCTGCCAGTACCGGCACGTGTGCTATCGTGGCAGCATCGTGATGCCCGTTCACAGCTGTGGCAGCACTCATTGTCTCGGAGGTTGTGCAGCAGCTTTGCAATGAGTCAAAGTGGTGGCGGGGCAAGAAGTTCTACAAAGACGCTTACGGGTATTCAGGCACGGGCAAAAGAAGTCCTCGAAATCGATACTGGGCAATATTTTCGCGATAAGGCGGGAAGGGGGGTCGCAAGCGAGATCGGACGAACGGTTTTAACCTGGTCATAACAGGAGCCAAGGCGTTGTTTCAGCCAGTGATCGGGTGTGCAATAAGCAAGTCAAAGTGAGCTAGAAAGTACTAAGCATGTACGGACGAAAGTACAGTACAATAAGCAGCTGGAATTTGGAAAGGGATCCCCGAGTACCGACTCCGTGCAAACCATCAATTGAGGGTTTCCGGTGAATTATAAGGAACTCACTCAACTTGCATAGCAATTCAAGGGTTCCACCGTCTGAAAATCAAGTATAAGCACGTGCTAGCACGCTATATATTTCCCCGGGTTGTCTCTGCTCTTTAATTGGCAGTCTTCTGCTAAAGTCGTGGGGTAATTGCCTGTTCAAAGAGATCCTGATGTGCTTACCTACGGGCATTGGCCTATCGGACTCCTGCAACGCAGCCTCAAGCACTTCAACCTCAGTCCTGCTTGTACGTACGTACATACCCGTGGAGTGATTGTCTCAAGTCAATTCCTAATGATTCTCGAGGTGCAACGCTGTAGTCCC
This sequence comes from Venustampulla echinocandica, assembly GCF_003357145.1. Classification (NCBI taxonomy): domain Eukaryota; kingdom Fungi; phylum Ascomycota; class Leotiomycetes; order Helotiales; family Pleuroascaceae; genus Venustampulla; species Venustampulla echinocandica. The sequence continues at coordinate 272,296 of NW_022474210.1, forward strand.
GGGTCTTTTACTCGGAGGGGTTGTGACTATTTGCTGCTGCAAGACCAAGGCTTTTTCTCCTCTTCCTCTTCCTCGGCCTCACCTTCATTACCGCACATGCTGCGGCTGCTCCTTGTGATGGGTTGGTTCCCGGCTGCCTTGTGACAACAACTGGTAAATAGCGAGCGAACATGTAAAGTAAGCTTACCGTAAGCATTGATACCCAGCTAGCTCTTTACTCTTTACCACATATGAGAAGAGCCCTAATTGCAACTTTCGGATAGTCTAGTAGTCTAGCCTTATTAAAACCAAGCTGGTGGTTAGTTATATTGTGTTATATTTAAAAGAAGAGTAGGAGTAGGAGTAGGTTGTTACTGGTTAGTTAGTACCTAGCAAGTACTTTTTGGATATTCCTACTCCACGTAGTTCCTACATAGCAGCCCGATCATGCAATCGGCGCATCAACCCGATGGCCCGACAGCCACTGTCACTCATCCTGGCTGGGGCTTTGCCGACTACCTGAATATCCCGGTGTTCGCTTATCGCCCACTTACTCCCAAAAACAAAAACAAAAAATGAAATGAAAACGGAAAATCAGTTTCAAAGTTTAAATAAAAAGGAAAGAAAAAAAAGTGTTTTTGTCCCTCAGGCGCGAGTCGAACCTGTACAGCTGTTAGCAGCTGACTGAGAGAACATTTTTGTATTTTTGTGCACACGTACGCGCGACATTCCGGTAGACTGAATATATTACAGCCGGACGCTATTGATTGTTAGTTATGATGTCAGATAATCAGGTGCAGACTATCTTACCCATAAACCAACTAGACGACCGAGGGTTGTTTTGGACTTGTTTTTGCCAAAAAACTCTTATTTGGCGTTATTAGGACCACACACTTAAAATTTGCTATTGCCAAATACTCCGCTCCCTACTTTTAAGACCCACTTTGCTTTCTGCCGGGGCTCGGTGCTAATTGCCCAGTCCCGTAAATAGGTGAGGACTGCAATATGTCAGATTAAGAGGCTGACGATATACTCCCGAGTACCTTTCTAGTATTATCAAGAAACGGAAGATGGATAACCTGCGTTGCGTTATACGACCATATATGGCATCCCCTTCACCGTATCACATTCCAATATCTCCCTTAAGCTGGAAATTGTGCAAATCTTTTATATTTCAAGTGCATGCTTCATGATTCGTCGGCGCCACGCGTGTCAATAAATAAGGTCAACCAACGAGCAGGTAATCAGGCCCTCCCTCTGGAGATTGCTTGCTCTTCATAAATACAAGAAGCGTAGACCAATAACAGAGCCCAAGGACTTGCTCCCCCCCCCCCCCCCCCAACAAGCGCCTCAAAATCAGATAAATCAATGCGAAAACAATTAGCGCACAGTACTCCAAACACAAAGGCGCCATAGAGCCGCCCGGTATACATCCAATCTACAACCAGTCATTTCATCATCCCAGTCATAGCCTTTCTCCATCCTAGGCTGTCCCAACCTGTCCCTAGAGCAAGAAAGAAGAGTAATACATCCCAAATCGAAAACTCAAGTATTATAGAGACCTTCGCAACTCCCCAAGAGGTCAAGCCGCCGAGGGCCGTCGTAACGAATGATGACCTAGCTCGGTGGATTCGATCGAAGGATGTGGCTCGCTTCGGCCAAACTCAAACTTGCCCATAGGGAAATCCTCGTCGGGTGTTCGCATTCCAATTCCGCTGTCATCGTGGCCCGCTGCAGCATTCATGGCAGCTTGGCTGGTAATATCCATCGGTTGCGGAGCAGATACGTCGGTGCCAACAAGGCTAGGCTGCCTGACGAGCTCATCACTCCCACTGCTCATCCGGCTTCCCTGATGGCTAGTTGCGCGGCTTCGGCCGCCTTGGTTTTTCTGGGTTTTATGGGCGGTGTGAGTGGTCTTGTATTCCATGAACCCCCCTTGCTCTGCTAAGAAAGCAATCATCTCGTCTATCCAACACTTTGTAACCCACCAGGCACCAAAGCTCTTTCCTTGCGAGATAGTGAGGTCTCTCATGACAGCTGTGCCAATGCTCTGGACACACCAGACAATTTCGGCGTGAGTTGCGTAGGGAAATTTGCCGGGCAAGGAGGCGAGAAAGCTGACCCAACGGTCAAGCACATTTTCGGTGGAGGAGTCGGTGTGAATGCTGGATTGCTGCTGCCGGCCGGTACGTAGTGCCATTTCCCCATATGGAGTCAAGCCTTCTACTTCCCAGGACACCGCGACTGGGTCGAGGAGATCGCGGAGCTCGGTGAGGAGCAGATTTACTACGTCGTCCATGCCTCGCGTCGGTACGCATTCTGCCACTTTTCGAGTGTGCACCATGGTAATCCAGTCCTCGTACATTTGATCTCGATTGGCCGGATTGGACAGCATATTGGCGGCCGCATGGGCGGTCAAATTCACCCTCAATTCGCGGTCCAACAGCCCCGCGAATAAGGTCGCCGGCGCGACTTTTGCATTAATTACATGGATAGGGTCGCCGTGGAAAGAATTCTGGATATGAGGAACTAGTCGTTCCGAGATACTTCGCAAAGTATCTAAGACGGGCTTTGGGGCTACCTGAAGTGTTAATGGTGCCACAACGCGCATCATTTTTTGGTACGTGACAAAGTCGCATTCTTCAATCCAGGGGGCGAGGCTGGGATTAGCAAATAGCTTCTGAACTGGCATGGTCAAAGTGCCATGAAAAGAGGTAAATAGATGGAAGAACGTCTTTTCCCTGCAGAATCGTATACACTCAACCAGGGAAGTACAGTGCGAACGATACAGGGCGGTTAGGGCACTTGCAGCATCTGGATCTGTCCCAACTGGTATAAACGGCTCGATCTTGGGAAGGGTCAGGGCTCCTGGTTCCTGGGTTGACGCTTGTTGACCATGAGGCGCGAATTGAAGACGCTGGGGGATCTTGCTATTTGTCGATTCAAGTTGTGATATTCCAGGGATATTTGGGTGGTTGTACAAACTGTGTGGGCGAACAAACCCTTCAGAGCGTTGCGGTCTTTGCTCGGGTGCCTGGGGAACTTCAGGGGACGGAAACTTTGCTCTATCTAGAGGGTATTGAGGTTGAGATGGCATGCTATGGCTAAATGTCATAAGTATGTATCTCGGAGTGAGTAGGGAAGCTCTTACCTGAAGCTTTGAGAGAAGTTTTGTTGCTCACTGAAGCTCTGGACTGGTTGGTTGTTCTGTGGTTCGGCCGCTTCCAGCTGATCCTCCTTGAGGCTGAAGTTTACATAGTGATATTTCGACTCGCCTCGGACCCCAAGTCGTCGAGTTTTAAGTCCCGGGAAAAGTACACGTACGAGCTTGCCAAAAGATGCAGGATTCAGCACTGTGACCCGCTCGGTGGCGCACCTCGACACGTAGTTTGAATATACCCTGCCCCTAGGGACGGAACCTTTACCTTTGTCGCAAACTTGGCTAATCCTACAATGGCACTGTGATTAGTTTTTGTAGTCTAGTGACTTGAGCCGGAGACAATTACGTACCAGAGCATAGCAAACACTTGTCGCTGTCTTTCGGACTGGGGACCTCTCTCATTTCCATGCAGTTCACAAGCTACTTCTGGTAAAGTACGATGCTTGTTGGTCTGAAAAAGCTGTCTCATTTCCAGTTCGTTGGCCGCGCTCGACTTGGAGGCTTTCTTTGCTGGCCCACCGGCTCCGGCTAGCGAGTCCACATCATCTTGCTCATCGCTCCGACCCTCAAGCAATTGACTATCGCCTTCATTATAACTCATATTAAAGCTTTCCGCAGGCATAGATTGGCGCCCAATTTCCGGCTTGAAATGGGTCTGGCTGGGATACATTAGATCGTGGCTCGCAGCATCTCCAAGCGCCGGATCAATATCGTAGTCGCGGGGGTTCTGGAGCTGTGACGCAGATTGAATCACCATATCCTCGGGCGTCATTTGATGTGTTATATCGGCGAACCTCTGTTGCGCAAGAGCGCTTGGGTCGTACCATTGCTTATGATAATCCGCCGTTCCGTCCGCGGTTTGTTGATCAAGAATCGGTTGAGTGACCCCACTATGAACACTTGTCGTAGACGCTCGCGATAAGGGCCTCTTTCTGCTTTTCATTGACGCCGCCGTGTTAGATCGGGATCGGGCCCTGGCCGGTTTGGGGTCTATCGGTGGTTGGTCTGCAGTGTTTTGATATGATTAGCAAGTGTATTTGTAGAAGAGTTAATAGTTATGCAGTGGTGCGAAAGGTCATGGGTTTGAACTCTTACCCATAACGCTCATGAAATTTGAGAATACTTGTTAGTTGCGTTGCGGGAGGGACTGGTTGCCACGAGAAGCGTGGCGGCTGGGATATTGTTGTTTATCTTCGACTGGTTTTTTGTCGGAAACCGTTCACGCTGAAGATTTCGCAAAATCGCGCTTTGCAAGTAATTGTATCACTAGATACAATATCGTATTCTGCCGCGCGTATCTTGCGCAGTGGTGGTGGTCGCGGTAGTTGGATGTCAAGGTCGTCGAGAATCCAATGTTTACACTCGAGCAGTGTTTGTTGTTGAAAGGACGACGGACGGCGGCACGCTAAGCGAGGACATTCTTTAGGAGAAATTCAGCCGAACCATGACCTAATCCTCTTATTGTGACTCGAATGCTCTATTATTATTCATCTACAATTAAGTTCTCGTTGAAATGGAGCACTAATTTGCAACATCGATAGTCTGGTAGAGTATTTGACCTGCTCCCGTAGGACTTTGCTGCGAAATTCTTATGGCAGACGGAATTTCCCTTACTATAGGTACCTAGGTACCTACCTCGTCAGCTACCGCCGAGAAACAATATCAATGTTTTGATATGCGGTTATCCGAGCAGCGCGCAACTGCGGTAGACCGTCGGGTCATGGAAGGACTTTGAAGCTCAATATTTCAATAGGCATTGCAGTGTCAAGGAGGGGTAACCTGATGAATTTAACAATACATTGGTACTTCTTACGGAGTACATTGCTTCGAGACACGAGTAGCACAGCCTGTCTTCTTCAGCCACACGGGGCTTGAGACGTACTATGTCGCCCGTGTTTATGGCAAGAAAAACAAAGCAATAAGGTTTCTGGGCATAATACGGTAACCACACAAAGATGAACATAACATGAATACCTGACATACTCCGTACATATGAAGTACCATATTATTGCCATCCAAGGGGCAGGGCACGTTTGCAGCAGACCAAGAAACTGCTGAAACCGTCTCCAATCTCATCCCTTTCTCCTCAAACGAAGGGCTAATCACGTGATTTTATCACCATCCCAGCCCAGCCCTGGCGTGCGTGCGTGGCTTGAGCCACACGGAGTACAGTCGGTACATACGTACAGTACTCGAGCACAGAGATTATTAATAATAATAAAGAGGCCACCTGCACAACCAGCTCCAGCAGCCAGCTCCCGAGCCCTTTGCACGTCATTCTCTCCACACATCAGCCATCACCCATCCCACAACAACTTCGCTGCCACAACCGATTCTTGCTACTACACTACATCGCGATCTAAATAGCCCACTCCTCGCTCTTCGCACTTTACTCTCATCATGTCGTTCCAAGACAAAGCACAGGGTTATATCACCCACATTGATAAGGAGGTGAGCTTACCATTCCCACTCCAAACCATTCCGCTGCGCCGATACCGTTCATACAGCCATTACCATTGAGAATGAAAGACTGCTAACCGTCATCGTCCAGCTGTCCAAGTATGCGGTCCTTAACAACCTCGAGAGGCAAACCTCGGTTCCCAAATCCTACGCCTTCCTAGGCGTCATCGCAACCTACTTCTTCTTCATCTTCTTCAACATCGCTGGCCAGCTTCTGACCAACTTTGCTGGATTTGTGATCCCGGGGTATTACTCCTTGCAAGCCCTGTTCAGCCCCGGGTCAGCCGATGATACCCAGTGGCTCACAGTAAGTCGAGTATCTAACTGCACCTCGAACGGTAAAATTAACCTCTTATCTACAGTACTGGGTCGTTTTCGCATTCTTCACGGTCTTTGAAAGTGCCGTGAGCGCCGTCTACTGGTTCCCATTCTACTACACTTTCAAGTTCCTACTTGTCCTTTGGCTTGCTCTTCCATTTACTGGGTACGTACGGCCAGTCCTCCATTCCTGAACTTGCTAACCGACCTTGCAGCGGTGCCCAAATCGTGTTCCGCTCCTTCATCCAGCCTGTTTTTGCCCGTCACTTCACTGGATCTGGTGCAACTGCGGCCAATCTCCAATCCAAGGCTAATCTTGGTGCATCTGACAAGACCTTGTAAATAAAGCATAAGGCAGGGAACACTTCAATCAACATTTTGGCAATCATATTGAGGTTCTTTATCAAGGGAGGATGTATCCAAGGCTGTACGAAATGGGGTTTCTTGGATTCTCGGTGGAGGTTGGTTTTGAGTATTGGTGGAAGTTGTGAACAACGGGGAATGGCATAATGAAATCAGGATTACTGGAACGAATTTCCTTTGGCTGGGATATCGGTCTATTGGGATTGTTATGTAGAGCTACGTGTAAGAATTGATCGAGGAATGACGCGGTGTATGTGCAGATAAACTGGTGTGAGACGTAATGCCAGACGTTGCCGTGGGGTTTCCCCCTTTAGTTTCAGACATCACAAGGGTCGCGGACAGTGAAGTCATTTCGTACTCCAAGTACAGTACAGTAGGAGAAGACATGTAGTTTTTCGCAAATAGGTTTGTTGAAGAGCGCGCAAACCGGGAATCACATGCACGGCCCTTCCAAGGCGTTCTCTCGATCTAAGCTCTTATCCTAATCGAGGCTAGGCCAGGGATCAGCCTAAAAATAGGTTTCAGGTAGCCTTATGCTGATAGGAGTATTCGTATGGACTGTCAGATCAAACGCGAAACTTGCGACGACGACACAAGCACCGAGCAAGTATCTCATAGAAGGTTGCGAACCTTCAGAACGACGAATATGCGATCTCTATGTGCTCAGAAGCAATAGTTCCTCCATATACCGGGTGGACTTGGCATTACGATTACGATTGCGAAAGGACGTGATTGCCAATGCGCTTGCACCTCTCATAAATGCAACAATGCCCCTCCCTAAGCTCAGTCCACTTCAATCGCGGCTTGCGGCCTCTCTTATAGCATCCGTAATGCTCTTGCTATTGTACTTTACGTTCTCATTTCCTCATTTCGCATACGCCGCCGATGTCGATTCAATACAACCAGAAGACCATAACCACGAACGATTACTGGGGGGGCCGGTACTGGACGTTGATCTCGAATCGTTGGAATTGGGAGACATATCGTACCAGTCGGAATTTGTGGGGGTCGATCGAGGCATCATTGGAAGGACACCTACGGCGGATGATCCTACTGGATTGACCAACAATGACCCGGTTACGATCAACATCGAATTGGGGCGCACAGTGTCATATGTGTTCACCAACGTTTCCTTATATGGTGAGAAATCGAAAACCGAGCCATTCCTTCCTGTACCGCGGTACCCAAGACGATCGTTGGTAGATGGGGAAGAAGAACCAGAAGATGTGGACGAGGATGAAGAGGGATTCGCTTCTAATAAGTTGGCCCTGCGGCAGTCGAGCACTGGCGGGAATCGAACATTATACGTTTCCGTTACGGCTTGCGGCCAACCTAAGCCAGTCCAAAATACAACAACGAGCCCTCCGCCGCAGCTTCAGCTTTATATATCCCAGACATCAGATAATAAGAATCCTGGCCCTGGTAAAAGCCCTCAGGTGATGGTCGAGTTGGTGGAGGGATATGGGATGTACGAAATGAATGCCACAGGGGACGTCTTCATCGGGGTTTACGGGAAGAACGATACAGCGTATACTGGGCCATGGAGCGCTCAAATTGCGGCTTCTATCGATGCTCCGTTCCACTACTATCACAACATTTCGGATCCGAACTTGTTACTGGTTGACAGTGATAGCAGCTCTGCGTTTCTGGTCGCGGACAATCCAATGAAGTTTGATAGTTATAGGAATTTTGACAAGTGGTCCAAAATCTCGCCCCCTTATGTCTTGTTTGCCAGTAACGCCCAGGATCAAGCAATCCAGGGACTTCGGCATTCATACTGCGGTCTGGCAAACAGTCCTGGGACGATAGCACCTGATCGGCCTGGGCAGACAAACAACCAAGTACAGTTCTGGTGGGACAAAGAGATGACCAACCCACTGCCCAGGCAGAAATTTTATGTCAGCCAATTGTCTGGGGCAACAAAGTACAATGCCATTCTTGCAGTCAGAGGAAACTCAACCAGTGCGGAACCGGGGGTTGTCGGGGGCGGTGGACAAGTGTTTCGCCAGACCGATTTCAGTACACTATCAGGTACATAGCACTCCCCATTTTTATTGTACCAAGGCTAACTTCGCCCTAAAAAGAAAGCAACTGTGCTCTGGTTTCCAACCTGACATTGTGCAATCAGATTTCATACTCTGTGCCCGCCAACCCCACATTGTTCCCAAACACCAGCGCGTTGGCAGCTTTCTATGAGAACTACACTACTACCTACTGGAAATTCTTCCAAAACGCCATGTCGATGGTTCCGTGCGAAACCACCCCCTCGGCACAATACTCGCTCGCAACCGACTGCACGCGTTGCGAGGCAGCATACAAGGAGTGGTTTTGTGCAGTTAGCGTACCACGCTGCAAAGGGTTCTCGGCAACGTCGTCATGGCTTCAACCGCGTGCAATGGGCCAACCATTCCCCGACGGGACATTCCTCGACGCTGAGCAACTTGCGGTTGCAGGCCAGTCCAAATCGCTGAATAACTCGCGAAATCCCACGATTGACGCGATGATCAAGCCCGGCCCGTACAAAGAAGTACTTCCCTGTGACCGATTGTGCTACAATGTAGTTCAGAATTGTCCTGCTTCGTTGGGATTCAACTGCCCGCTGCCGGGCGATATAGGATTTGCAACGAGTTACTTTGACACGAGCCAACAAGTTGTAGTTCTCGATCCAAATTCGACCCAAACCCAGATGAGATGTAATTATCCGGGGTCGATCGTCGGCCTTGGGGCTGGTGGTCGGGCATTACCACCCCAGGGCTTGGCCGTCTTGCTGTTGGTGGTGCTGGGGCTAATGTTTGTATGAACGAGTTGAGTTGAACTCCTTGGATGCATGGCGGGAACGGGTTTGGGAAGCATTTGGGCGGCGTAATTTGGCGGGTGTTCTTTCTGATTGTATGATTAAAAGGGGGGGCCATTCCACAACTGTAGGTTGGAAGGTTCATGTTGGGATCCTGAATGGGTTGTAGAGGAATGAGACGACCACCGGCTTGTACATTGCATTGGGCATTAGTCAATATATAAAGGTCATGTTCACCACAATGTAAACACCACATGCAAATCCAAGTTACAATCCTCGGATGAAAGCCATTGTATGGAGTTAATAAGCCTTGTGCGGCTGCTACGAGTCTGGAAACTTGGGAACGGGAACTGCTCGGAGCTGCAACGTGGGATGGAATGCATCTACTCTATCTCTGCAGGAACAAGACCTCGTCGAAGCTAAGCCTTACTCCGTATTCTGCAGACCAGGCCAATGTAACTCTCTTATTAAGTGGCTGCATGTGCTTCGTACTTCTTGAGCTCGTAATAGATATATATACCCATCACATGCCTCATGCTTCACTTCGTAGCCCTGTAAATAGAGTACGCACTTGGTCGAGTAGAGCTGCCAGTACTGGGCTAGTCCTGGCTCGGTGGTATTCGCAATCCAGAAGCTGAAAGAGAAAACTCTACTTGCCAATGCTATATCACTTATCAGGTAGTAATAAGGGATAGCAAGGTACTTGCCTGCATCCCTTATGAGTAACGATGGCCGGCTAGCAACTTACTGATAGTGAAATCCCTGCTGATAACGGAACTCAATCAATCAATCAATCAATCAATCAATCAATGCCTATTCGCTGACCTTATGGAGTACCTGAGTGCATGCACCTGGGGGGGTGACGCATCACATGATTGGCTGTTAGCGACGCGTGTCGTGACCGCGAAAAGGTAAACAAGCCCCAACCCAACCCACCACCGACGCGTCCTCTTTCTTCCAAGCGCTCTGAGTCTGCCAACTCCCAAGACCAAGACTCTCTCTCTTCGCCGATTCCCTCTCCTCCAGCCACAGCCCGACACGTCAACACCGCGACGCCGCGATCCCTTCCACTTGCGCGCCCTCGCACCCAATCAATCCCGTTCGATCAATGCAATCCCACGCAAGGAATAGCTTCAGTAGTGTTGCATGAGGTCGGACGCGGTGCTCGTTGAACAGTTGACAGCTCGACGCCGACGCTGCAAGGCGCCGAACTGAAACTGCCAAAGCAACTGCTGTGCTCATCTACTCGATACTACTCGATAACACTGTCCCCTCCCCTCTCTTGCCTTTCTTTTCTTCGCTCCGTTTGCTTTTTTATCCACAACTGCCGTGGGATTTCACCCGTCGAACGTCATTATTTGAGTCAACGCCAAGTGCAGAGCAACGGTTCTCTCTTGCGCCCAAGGCTTTCCAAGGGCCCACAATCCTCCAAGGACCAGGGAACGGCCAGGTCCCGACTAAAAGATTTACTCTGCTCTGCTCACGCTGGAAGGCTGCGGTAGCTACGGAAGGACTCACGCTACGAAAATTCCACTACTACCCAGTAACCCAAGTACAGGCCCGACTCTGTACTTGCAAGCCTGTTTATCCCTTCCTTGTCACGTATCGTCGGCATTGCTCACCCGACGGCCTGCGCATTGATTCTCCAATAGATATAGTCGAAACATTGGCTTTGGCTTTGGCTTCGGCTCTTCCAACTTCCCAGCTTCTCTTCCGAGCTCTGACCTTGACGTCTCCCACGGGCTCCCACGTTCTCACCTCGCTATTGTGCCCCCGTCTCGCTGCTTCACGTCCAATTCTAATTACCACCAACTTCTTCACCACCACCACTTCGCCAATCCACCAACATACTCCAGCTTAAACGGCTCATTCACATTGCTGCTGGCTGTCCCAACCGCTCAAGATCTTTGCCGCCGCCGCCCTTGCTTCGTCGCTCCGTAGGTCTGGAATCCACCGCAATTTCGCTCCACCCCGATCTCCGATCCAGGCAGCGCATACTGCACCCACTTGACCACTGTAGGTAGCCGCTTCCCCCCCCCCCCCC